>NC_140171.1:51823929-51878929 GCF_963971535.1 Notolepis coatsorum | reverse complement strand
CCACCTTGACCGCGAAGGACCAGAACGTCGTCAGGGCAGAATACACTTCGTTACCCCTGATGACACAGAGGCCCCAGTGCGGCCTCCACGCACTTGGTGAAGATGCGGGGAGCCAGAGAAAACCGAACGGCAGCCTCTGGTACTCATACGCTAACCCTGCAAAGGAAGCGTAAGCCCTAGGATGGAAGATCGGAGATGCGAATACGCATCCTACAGGTCTATGGAGGAGAACCAGACCCCCACCTGACAGTGTTCAACAGGTAGGAGACGATCCAAAAAATGCTGAACCTTCCCAGGATACCTCTGGCGGGGGAAAAACATGGCCGCCTGTCGAGGGCCTCGTCATCGCCGCTGACGAGGCCGTGCTCTCTCTTCTTCTGGCTGCGTGGTGTGAGGCGGTGTGGGGCCTAGGACAATACCGCCCACGCTCCAGCAGATGACCAAAATCCCCTGCGGAGAGGGGAACCATGAGCGGTTATAGCTTGCGGCTAGGTCAAAGCTAATAACGTCAACAACCTTGCGCGATGTGTCGACGTCGGCTGGCCCTCAAGGCCCCGCCACCAGACACAATTTTTTTTATAGAAAAAACAGCAATTCGAACACAGTTCTAACCGCTGCCAATTCCATACCGTGGCGGTACAGGCTTTAGCAGCCCACCAGCCACTCGCCAGGCCGACCCACCCATGGCGTCGGCCGGGCGGGGCACTGTTTCAATATGTCAAAAGCAAAGGACTGATGTTAACACGGAGCACCAGTGGTGGTTGCAAAAAACAACCTCCATTGTGGTGTGTACCATGCAGGGGTTAATGAATAAAAGACCTCGAAAATACTGTAGAATGAGCAAGCCCATGTACACAACGTTAAGGGGAGGCGGACCAGAGAGAACCAGTCCCGCATTCATTCATAATATTCACAACAGCACACCAGCCCTAGCTTAGCCCATTTACCCAAAAAGCTAAACAAAGCCCCCCCCCGCTCTACTCCCCCAATAGACACCGATTGACCGTCAGCATGAATGGTTGAGAGGAGAGAAAGCTGTAGCATAGCCAGACATTCTCGTAGCAGAGAGACAGAACAAAACAGTAGCCCAATACACTACTATAGCATAGCGTTCAACGCTACTATGGACAGAAAACAGTCAGCTGAGCCACAACACGGGCCGCCGTTAAGTCCCATCCTGCAGTAGTATAGCTCTACTGCCACCCACCGAGCCTCAAGCATCGGCTTCCAGGTGGGAACACTGTTCAAAAAAACCCGCCGGGGGACAGGATTAACGCTACATGGCTAGGCTACCTAGCCACGGCCTACCCTGTTGTCAATCCATTTACCCGTAAAAAGGGTAAAATAGGACTCAGCAAAACCCCCACATTAGCTACCGACTGACCTCCATTGATGAACCGGGCAAGAGGAGGGAAAAGCGGCCACATCCCACGGCGGAGACATTAGAACAGCGTAGCAGTAGTGTTAGCATTTAGCATTAGCATTACATTTAGCACAACATTTAGCTTAGTTGTTTAGCAGCACGCTTCCAGGACCGCTCGGAACTTGTCCACTGCAGTGAAACGTTCACCAAACCATCCCGCCCCTGGCGCCGACACACAACATGGTTAAACAAACCAGCATTACTAACACCAACATCAATGCCTGTTGACACAGGGCCTACCTGTGTACAAGCCGGCTCGATAGCCAAACCTTGCACGCTGCTCCTCGACTTGCTGCCACCAGACGAGGAATAGGCCCGACATGTCGCTGAAACATGCCCCGAAGATTCCAGGGGTAAGCAAACCTCCGGTAAACTTTCAACATTCCGCAATTTCTCTAATCTTTTCATAACAACTAGTTACATAAGGCGTCTTGGCATCCGTTATGATGGAAACGAAAATAGAGGAAGAGTGTTTGGTGACCATGCCTACTAGGGCGGGCCATACTTTTTTTTTTTTGGAAAATCAATCGAGTGGGGTGTCTAAAATTTGTGTTCTTTTGTGGGGAATTCAAATATGGGATTCTTTTTCTAATCGGATAACTCCTACCTACATTGTTTTGGATTTCAAAATGGCCGATTTGACCATTTTTCACCCCTTGGCCATACATGGATGCCAACATGAAAGAAAGAGAGCTGAGAGAGAGCTTCCAAGCTATGGGCCCAGAACTTAAGACCCACCTCGCTCCATCCCAGATTGACTTCCAGTTTAATCCCCCGAACGCACCCCACTTCGGTGGAACCTGGGAACGAGAAGTACGTTCTATAAAGACAGCCCTGTACGCCGTGCTTGGGGCCCAGACTGTGGCGGAAGAAGTCCTAATGACAGTCCTCACGGAGATCGAGGGAGTATTGAACTCCAAGCCCCTCGGCTACGTCTCCAGTGATGTAGCAGATGTCGACCCAGTCACCCCCAACACACTCTTGATGGGGCGGCTAGACCCCGCGCTACCCCAGACAATGTACAGGCCTGAAGAAGCGAACGGCCGAAGAATGTGGAGGTACAGTCAAGTACTAGCTGACAAGTTTTGGAACAGCTTTCTACTCCACTACCTACCGTCTCTACAGACCCGCCAGAAGTGGGTAAAAGAGAGAGACAATTTGACAGAAGGAACAGTCGTCATGATTATCGACCAGTCACTACCCAGAGCTATGTGGCCGGCTGGCCGCGTAAGCAAAGTGATCACCGGTGCCGATGGCAAGGTCCGAGCAGCTGAAGTACTCGTCCAAGGGCGAACTTACACACGACCCGTGGCGAGGCTAATAGAACTGCCCAGACTCCCAGACACTATCGATGACGACCATGACCCCATGACTTTGTGAGTTGACTGACCCTTACAGCGGACCTTGAGTGGTAGACAGTGCGGTTAATCTGTCTCTGCTTAGCTAATTAGGTGGGACTAATTAGGGGGCGGCTGTTGTGAAGGATCAGATTAAACCGAATATATATATTTATTTATGGATATATATTTAATAGTATTTGTATATCGTTTGATATCCCCTGTATATTCCTTGTACAATATACACTGAATATCCCTTTAGTCTACTAACAGCCCATAATAGTTTCATTCTACCATTGGACGAGAACCTGGCGCCAGCAGCCAAGCCCCTTTGTTCAAGTTCAATCGTGCCGACGAACATGTCGTTACAAGCCCGGTTCCGCGTAGGAATACGTCTGGCGAAATACGAATGGTACTATTTGTTCACAGCGCATATATATATGGCGCAAGTAAAGTAGAGCTTTCCTTTTTAGTCCATTAGTCCTTTACCCTCCAACCTAGTAACAGACGTGAAGCCTCACCCACGACGCACGTGTGGTGCAGTATGGCCTACTTGGCCTCAGAATAGGCATTGAGACATCGTGTGGATTAATAGTTGAATTGTCATAGTTTGGCACTATACCGTCGAGTGGGACGTATTTCTATTAAGTTAATAATAGTCTATTATGTATGGTGCATCGTTCGGTTAGAGTTATAAAGTGAGCAGTACCCCCATCGTTCCTGACGTTATCTGGAGTCTTAACCAGGCTGGGCAGACCACGTGTGGTGCTTGCATCCGAGGAGCTCCGGGCCAGGACGAGTGGACCTGTACATTGGATTACTTCACCCGGACGACGTCGAGCCCTACACGGCTTAGATTATCTACATGCTTTGGGTGCTTTGATTATTCCATGGATAACGGCCAACACTGCTGAGTGTTGGAACTACCCCCCGGAGAGGAGTCCAGGTGAGACGGCGCTCTACCCCGAGTGAGGTCGCCTCACGTCTCTTCGTTGTGGACCGGCAGCTGCCGTCCACCAGAGGGCCCAGCTGTATTCATCTGCGGACCGAGGTTCTGTGGGCACCGTGTTCAGCACTCTGAATTCTCCCAAGAAATCGTCGGCCAGATGGGATACCGCCAGCGGCTCTCCTAACCCCCCCCCCCCTACTGACTTACAACCAGCGGGACCCCCCTTTAGTGTATCCAGCTATAGTCATTTAAGTGCCATCGCTGTAGTTCCCTAAAGAACCAGGTTGTATACTTGCTCCCTGCGTAACCAGAGATTGGACATTCAATGTTGATTTACCTACGAATACTCATTTGCCTTACAAGTGCATTTCAAATCATAAATGTCATTAAGTGAACGTTGTATATACCCTTTGCTATATAAAATATTCGATTTATACATTTGTGTGGACTTCGTTTCATCAGGTGGGAAAGTGTTCATCATATCTATATCATGTACTGTGTGGCCAGTATTTAAAGTACATAGACAGTAGTGGTTTAATAATACCATACTTATCAATACAGTCAGGGAATTGTACCCCTCAGTTACAGTGTTGATCAGTTGAGAGATCTTGAATGATCTTCTCAGGCAGCTTGATCAGCGGAGGGCCAAGAAAGATCCTGGTGAAGTTAGGATTGATATCCAAGTCTGTAACAGAATAAAGGAGCTGTCCTATTGGCCCAGACAATTTGTTGACTGACAGAGTAGCCCCATCAACTTCAACAATGAGACGGCGCAGTGGAAGTTCACCAGTGTGCAGGTGAACCAGACCAGCTTTCTCCCCAGGTGCAGCTCCAGCTTCCGCATTACACCTGCCTTCACTCCAGTGTTGACATTGGTCGAGTCTCCTCCAATGGCCCACAAGGTCTTATCAGAACCTCTCTCTTTCAGCCAGGCAAACAGGACCGTAGCAATCTTCTCATGGGACTCCTCTTTAGTTGCTTTCTCTGGTGTAAAGTGGAACAGATAGTTGCTGCCAGGCTCACTAGCAACACTATAGTGTTCTTCCTTGATCTTTGCAGGAAAAGATTGGTCACTGCCCTCAGCTTCCATCATCACATTGGTCATGTCAATCCGCCCATCAAAGAGGATACAGGAGATCCCCCCCCTCCTCCATGCACTTCTCCTCAAACTCTTCCCCCAGCTCTTGCATCAACTTTTCTTGTGCTCTCTTAACCTTGTTCTTATCAATCACTTTACTTGTGTCATTTTCTAAGATGAGTCCTGCATCAATCAGAGCTGCAGTTGCTATAGCTGCAGTTGGCCTTAGACCTATGCCATACCTTACACTAGCAAGGGCAATGTTTGGAATCTCATCATAATTTTTCCGTAGCTTTGCTGAAGCTGCAGGGTCAGTTTCAGGAATGAGCTCAACTTCAGGGACTGTAAGGAAGCTCTCAACATCCTTCCTGGCAACCTTGTCTGCTGCTGCAAAGCTTTCTTCTTTGCCCCTTCTCCTTTTCTCTGCCTTCTTTTCCATCCCCTGCCTTTCCAATGTTTTAAGAAGATAGAGGATTGATGGAGCCCCATGGATTTTCTCAATACATTGAGACGTTTGTTAAAATGGTTACAGAGGTTTCTGCTGAGTAGTTCTGGAAAGAGCTCACCTATTTATGGCTGACGTTGACTTTAAGTTTGTGTTTGTAGGTTGGTGGCTAAAGCAGTACAGTAGGAGATCTTGCCATCCAAGAATGAGTCCAATCAAGATATTGGAACCTGGCAAAGTTCAAGAAGTCAGGAGATCGAGATTTAGCACTTAGGTGTTTGTGTGCATTACAAATACAATTTATTATTGTTAGTATTATTATTATTATTATTATTATTATTGATCTTTGGAGTTGTATCCAGTTATATACAGTTCACTTGTTAATAAATTTGATGGCTTTGTCATTATAAATGATTTCCCATATATTTTTTATCTTTGCAATTTTGTAATACAATACCAATGGGTTCAAATGGTAAAATCAGCCATTTTGAAATCCAGAATTATGCAGGTTATATTTATCCTATCCCAAAGATGACCTCATATTTGAATTCCCCATTAAGAAACACACATGTTAGGATTTCCTTCAGATACATGTTGGCATCCATGTATGGCCAAGGGGTGAAAATGGTAAAATCTGCCATTTTGAAATCCAAAATGATGTAGGTTAGAGTTATCCTATCCCAAAAATGAACTCATATTTGAATTCCCCATTAAGAAACACACCATTTAGACACCTTGCATGTTAGGATTTCCTTCAGATTCATGTTGGCATCCATGTATGGCCAAGGGGTGAAAATGGCCAAATCGGCCATTTTGAAATCCAAAACAATGTAGGTAGGAGTTATCCGATTAGAAAAAGAATCCCATATTTGAATTCCCCACAAAAAAACACATATTTTAGACACCCCACTCGATTGATTTTCCAAAAAAAAAAAATGGCCCGCCCTAATGCCTACTGTCTTATAGAGTACGCCTCCATAGGGGCGGGACCCGGCAGGTGATGGGCGTATTTGTTTTTTCGTTGATGGCATACAATAGGTAGGGGAGAGTGGGGTGAGTAGTGCCAAGGGGCATGTAGTTCCACCCAGTGATGGGCAGTAGCTAGCTACAAGTAGCGACGCTACATAGCTTAACTACATTTTTCAGTAGCGTGATGGTAGCGTCGCTATTTTTGAATCAAGTAGCAATCTCTGTAGCGCAGCTAGTTTTCGAATCAAGTAGTGACGTAGCGTCAGCAAAACGCTACACGCTACATATCCGGAGAAACAGACACACAAAAAAAAAAGAGTGTCTTCGGTCCTGAGAGTGTCGTGTTCTTCTGTCCTGCAGCTGGATGCTATTGGAGAAAACCCACTATGATTGGTTGGTTGGTTTAGATATGAGTATGACGACTCACGATTAGGCCAAAACATTACGGGTAGGCCAATCAGAGGCAGGATAGGGCGGGACATGCCACTCCAGCTCGGCAAACCAGGAAGTAAAAAAAATCTAAACACAGACCATGAATGAATGAATAATGAACCAGTCCGCACGAAATAGCAGAAGGATTCGATGTTTCCAGGGCTGATGGCATTGATGAAGATGATGTCAATAACAACAATGCCTCTCCATGGCCCTATCTGGAAACATTTATGAGTTTGACTGAAAAAACGCCTAAAACATATGTGTTTATTGTGTCAGCCAAAAACGAAGCTTCTCTCAACATCCCACACGTCCAGAACTAACTTGAGAACACATATATTCAGGTAAGCTGATGAAAAGCTTTACATAAACATTGTCAACTGTTCCCAAACAGCACACAAGTCAGTGCACTTTTTGTCAACAGATTTAACTAACATGTTTCACTGTAGGCAGAAAATGAACAATATTATGGGGGTGGAGAAAAGAAAAAACAAACTACCATAAATAGTACATACACTAAGAGGGAAAATATCACCTAGAGCAGTGGTTCTCAACCTGTGGGTCAGGACCCCCAGGGGGGGTCCCCACATGATTTTGTGGCCATGGAATGTTTTGTGAGTTACATATTTAAATACATTTGGTCATTTAGCTGACGCTTTCATTCAAAGCAACTTACAAATTGTGTACAACAAGTCAGCAGGAGTGGTACATATCTAGCAGCCAAGGATAAGTAGTATTGTTTGTCTAGCAGTGTCGAGCTTGAGTGTTATACTCTTGAGTACATACTGTACTGTAGTAGTATAGACATATTAGCATAGTTGGTGGTAGTATAGACATGGTAGCATAATAGTAAAATGCAGTAAGACTAGTTAAGTTATTATTAGTTAAAATTCAGATATTGAAGAAGTGTGTTTTTGGTTGATAAAGTGGGCATGTTTCAGCTAGGAGAGGGTATCAGGCAGCCAGAAAATGCAGAGTTTAGGGATAAATAATACATAAAGATAGAATAGAAAAGAAAAAGACCATTACTGCATCAAAAGTAATCAACAAACTATACTATAAAAACTGATCAAACCAAATGGTCTCTTTCTTTTCTTTTGTAGAGGCTGCACCCAGCTAAACTTGCCTTCCTGGATAGTGCCGATGTAGCTAGCTATTTTTGCCATGTTCTTGTAGTGTAGCTTGCTACATTTATCTGGGGATAGCTTCCATTGTAGTTGAGCTATATTTAATCGAGAGTAACTTGTAGTGTAGCTTGCTACATTTTCCAAGTAGCTTGCCCATCACTGGTTCCACCCCTGTTATCTAGAAAACCATAGAAGAAGTTGGTCATGTGACAACATATTTTTGAAGAGGCATCCATTTCACTCAACCTGCAGAGAAGGGAGACACCTGGCTTGAGAGGTAAGCACATTTAAGTTCAAAAAACAGTTTTTTGCCCTCCAAAGTAAAAATGTGTATGATCAAGGTTTTTTGATTGCTGTGTTTGAACAATTATAGACAACTTTGAAAACAGTTCACACATGTTTTAGTGCTTTAGTAAGCTACACCATGAGTCTATACAGTTAGCATGATGCTAGCTCAAAACAGCTGGGGGATGAATTTTTTTCAAAATGGTAGGCTTGGGGTGATTTCGGTTACGATGGGGTAGGTAGAATACAATAATACAGAAAGGGAAGGAATGGAGGAGGCAGAGGCGAGGAGTGAAGCTTGGAGAAGGGTGTTTACTGTAGAATCCAGTGCAATACAAGGAACATACAGAAACTACATAACAAACTTCACAATACAAAACAACAAACACTAAGACTTACTAGAGGGAGAACGGTGCGACACGACGTGGATAGGAACAGGGGGTAACTGGAGGTATGTCGCCACAAACATCTCAGCAACCACAGGCAATAAATACAGCTCCTAATTAACGTTAATTAGTAATGGACGACAGCTGGGGGGAGAAGACATAAGAACTAATACAACACAAAGGAACAAGAACTAGGCTATATACAGTAACACACAATATCAGAAATACAAACATAGAGAAACCTAAACAGCTAACAATTGTAATATCAACAACAAACAATGTAATGACAGCATACTGTTAAGGATATTTATCATTACAGCGTGTATCGATTGTTTGTGACCACTAGAGGGTGGTAGACCAATGTCAGGCCGAGGGCCAATGTCAGATGGAGGGCATTGCCCAAAGTCAGGTGGAGAGCACTGCTCAAAGTTACCATCCTGACCCGTCCAACCATGACCGGGCCTAGGATCCTGACAGATTTGTGCCAAAGGGCCTGGGTTAAGTTGTGCCAGATATTCTCTTTGTTAAGTTGCCCCAACTTATTTTATTAACTATATTACTTTATTGTATTTTATTGTTATTGTACATTGCATTCTTGCATTTGATCACTAAAACTATGTGATATTCTTAATTTTAGACCAAAATCCATCATGCCATGCAGATATACAAACGGAAGACAGACAGGGTTTCAACTCCTCTTGAGAAGTTGGAAAGAGCAGTGAAAGAGGTGCAACAGGGGAAGACTATACGTCAGGTTGGAAAGGAGATGAAGATCTGCAGGATGCTTTTACCGCTTTTGAGATTAAAATGATCTGTTTCACGTAAAAATATCAATGGCACAATTTACCCCAGTGTATTCTTTCTAATGTCACAACTTACCCCGCACCGGGGGCAAGTTGTGCCACAAAACCACTTTTTTTTTCTAAAGCTATATTTCTGAAACAGTTTATTTAAGATCCAAAGTGATTGTCCCCAGGGATGCACAACATCCTAAACTATATGTACATATTTTAGTTGGGGGCATTACTGTAATCCCCTTGCTTTAAAGGCACTTTAAGTAAAAAGTGGCACTACTCACCCCACTCTCCCCTACATGAGATGAGGTATATCTCGAATGACTTAAGAGCGGGATGCGATGGCCAAGTACGATAATATAACCTTCTGTAGTGTGGTAGTGAAAGGTTAACCTTCTGTAGTGTGGTAGTAAAAGGTTAACCTTCTGTAGTGTGGTAGTGAATGGTTAACCTTCTGTAGTGGTAGTGAAAGGTTAACCTTCTGTATTGTTGTAGTGGATTGTTAACCTTCTGTAGTGTGGTAGTGAAAGGTTAACGAAAGCTTATCCTATAACCTAGTTATATGAATACCGGCTGAGTGTCTCGTTCTTCGACATAATGAGATATCTCTTATCTCCAGCACCTACTGTGCTCATGAACAAAACAAATGCACCCATGCACCTGACCAGGCCACGCCCCGGCGTCCTCCGACAGAAAGGGCCGGTTTGATAGGGGGGAAGCTGACATCACACTGGGTGACAAAAGCTCCCCCACTGAACACCTCCCCGGCATGGATTGCTGAGGAACTGTTCTACAGCTGGACATGCAAGACGTGAGGTCCCCACACTGCCCGATAGGGTGGGTTCCTACACACCGTAGCCCTGCAGTGATATTACTACCACCCAAATCACGCGCGCCTGCCAGACCACCGCCGGTCTTCCGGCCGTGGAAGGCACTAACGTGATACCCGGCCTGGCGAGGGCAGGGCTGGGGGAACTCGCGCTGCGACCCCAAGGGCCTCGAGCTCCCCCGCTGATAACCTTTGTTGTTGACAGACACAACACCAGGCTCACAAAACACAGACGCAGAACGTGTGGCGTGGGAGCCGCTTGACAGCACAACATTCTCACGGACAGACCCAGGCCTAGCCAGCAACTGGGTGTCAGCCCCTGTCCCCATGAGAAGCGAAACGTGGGGCCGCTTGCGCTTCATTGAAGGCACACGGCCCGCAGTCAAAGGAAACAAATCAGAGCCCTTATCCCGCTGGTGTTGGGGGGGGGGGGAATGACCGGAGAGCGAGCTAGACACAGCTAGACGGCTTTTTAGGGCATGCTCATCTAATGTAGCCGATCCCTCGGCCGCCAAGGCTGTCGGCCTTGCGATCACCTGTTTTCTTTGTGTCCAGGGTACCTCAGGCGGGGGAAACATGGCTGCTGGTTGAGGGCCTTGCCACAGCCGCTGGCGAGGCCACGCCCTCACCTCTGGCTGCGCGGTGTGAGGCGGTGTGGGGCCTAGGTCAAATACCACCCGTGCTCCTGTGGAAAGACCAAAGTCCCTCTGCGGAGAGGGGAGCCCTGAGGAGGGAAAAAACTTCTCTCCCCCTCAAGGGGAGAATGATCCAACCAAGATGTCTGTAAACAAGCGTTGGCAGCATCCTAGCCATCCCTGCGGTTATAGCTTGCGGCTAGGTCAAAGCTAATCACCTCAAAACCTTGCGCGATGTTTTGACGTCGGCTGGCCCTAAGGCCCCGCCACCCGACACCATTTTTGACAGAAAAAACAGCAATTTGAACAATTTTACTAGTCGCTGCTAATTCTATACCGTGGCGGTATAGGCTTAACAGCCCACCAGCCACCTGCCGGGCCGACTCGCCTCATGGCGTCGGCCGGGCGGGACACCGTTCCACCATGTCAGAGGCAAAGGACTGATGCCACCTGCTTCACAAGCACGGAGCACCAGTGGTGGCTGCAACAAAAAACGACTACTAATGAAAGCACTGCCTCACTGGTAGGAATGCAGCAACCTCCACTGTGTGCACCCATGAAGGGGTAAATGAAAACTCCACTAACACACTGCAGAATGGGCTAGTCCATACACACAATGTTAAGGGGATGCAGACCAGAGAAACACCAGTCCTGCACACAATTCATAGATTCACAAAAAGCACACCAGCCCTAGGCCTCAGCCCATCCACCCATGAAATGGTAAACAAGCCCCCGTCAAAACTCCCAACAGTAGACACCGATTGACCGTCTGCATGAATGGTTAAGAGGAGGGAAGACCTTTAAAAAAAGACAGCCCTCGGCGGGGAACAAGAACGGAGACCCAGCATTGTAGCATTAGCATTAGCCGCGCGCACTAGGATAGCTGGGAAAACACCCAAAACAGAGTCATGACGAACATGTTTTCCCAAATATCCTGCCCCGAGCAACCAATACACAACTCGGCTGTCTCACGGGACAACGAGCAGTATCACAAATGCTAGCATTAATGCCTGGCAGCGCAGGCCCTACCTGTGCGCGACCTAGCCCGACAGCTAGCCGCCGCGCGACGTCCCTCGATCCGCTGTCACGAGACAAGGAAACCCAGGACAGACCCGATGCGCTGTTAGGATGTGCCGAGAAGATTCCAGGGGCTGGTGAATCTCCGGCGAAAACCCAACATTGTGTAATTTCTCTCTCCATTTCATAACAACTAGTTCATGGAGTGCACTGCAGCGTCCATGATGGAAACAAAAAAAGAGGAAGTGGGAGTGTGCCCATGTCCGGCGTCTTATAGGAGGACGCCGGGGCGTGGCCTGGTCAGGTGCATGGGTGCATTTGTTTTGTTCATGAGCACAGTAGGTGCTGGAGATAAGAGATATCTCATTATGGTGAAGAGCGAGACACGATTGCCAGTAATGCTATATAACCTTCTGTAGTGTGGTAGTGAAAGGTTAACCTTCTGTAGTGTGGTAGTGAAAGGTTAACCTTCTGTAGTGTGGTAGTGAAAGGTTAACCTTCTGTAGTGTGGTAGTGAAAGGGTTAACCTTCTGTAATGTGATAGTGAAAGGTTAACATTCTATAGTGTGGTAGTGAAGGGTTAACCTTCTGTAGTGTGGTAGTGAAAGGGTAACCTTCTGTAGTGTGTTAGTGAAAGGTAAAGGAACACTTTATACTTTTACTCCACTACATTTCAAAGGAAATATTGTACCTTTTACTACACTACATTTATCTGAACACATCAGTTACTAGTTACTTTGACGAGAAATATTTAGCATAGAAAACATTGCAAAATGTTTGAAGCCTGACAACTTTAAGAGGACGTAATCAGAGCAGCATAACTGGACCACATACCACTTTAACATAACCTTTAATCAGAGCAGCATAACTGGAGGTATACTTTGTCATGCTGTGCCTGTTGATTTTGCAGCATTCAGATCAACGGTTGCTCTCTCCCCAATATCATTATGAGTCACAGCTGTCTCGCGCTGAGGGGTTTATTACAAGCAACAAGCTCCGATTGGGCTGGTGCAGATTTCTGATAACGTGATTGGTTCAGATGCATCACGTGCTCTGACATTCCTGCTGTTCTCAGCCGCGGGAGAATCAGCCAGACCTGTCAAAATGCAGAAACAGCTCGTAAAGAGCTCCCAGAAAAGACGACAACAGTTGTTGCTTGTGTGATGCCCACTAGAAGTGGTATCACGTTAATATCTTTAGATTATGTGTCAAAACAGTGTGAACATACTGGTACAGGATTACCTCCATCAGAAACAAGGTAGAACAGTCATATTATATTTAATGGGAGACATTAACATACTTTGGTCAATAGGTGGCAGTATAGGACTTGTGTTTAGTGGCTTCGCCTTCCAGGGAACCGTACCTTGCCGTTTAGGGACACACGAGGCGAGCTTAGTCTCACAACCGGGAGGACCCAGAACCAATAACACCATGTCTGCGCCTTCCTTTGTCAAATGACTAACTACAACCTGTTTCATAGGTGGGTAATATATTACAAAACACACATAAAGGTTAACAAGGATACATGCAATGTCGAGGGTCCAATGAAGTGACTATTGTCGATGTTTGAGTCAAGTTTAAGAAGTTTAAGACGACAAGTAACGTGGTTTAGAAGTTGACCGTCTATTGATGGCGCCGTGTCTCGTGGTACATTGAAATATAGTGTTGAAATACAATTGCCCATTTAATCACTAACGTGTCAGAGTTAAGTATCTCCAAGGGGATTATAAAGGTTTATGTTTTGAAGTACATACTGTTTGGGTTGAATTGCTGTTTAGTAAATGTGTATATTGTGTACAAGTATTGAAGACGGTTAGAGGGAAATTACTTTAGCTTACCCTACCTAGAAGGTAGCTAAACACCAGAGCGTCCCACATGCTCTCTCTCTCTCTCTCTCTCTCTCTCTCTCTCTCTCTCTCTCTCTCTCTCTCTCTCTCTCTCTCTATCTCTCTCTCTCTCCCGCTCTCCGTTAAATGTAAATATAAATCTATTCCCTTGAGTTACACCATGGTCACGGTTTAGCAAATTCCTAGTAAGGTTGAGAACGGCCAGATACATAAATAAATATACATGCACTTTCATTGCACATTTGAGTTTCAATATAACTTGAGCTGGAACACAAATATGAGTAACACTGAGGTGTTGAGTTATTTCTGTACAAAAGTGGATATGACTGATGATAAACGAATGATGATAAAGGTAACAGCTATTGTTGATATAAGGAATTGTTTGACAGACAATGAGAATGACAGTGTTGTTAAAAGAAGACATACGGTGGTCTCTTCCAACATGCCTAGACAGAGGTTAACAGGAGAATGTTTCCCTTCTCACATGCTTATACTTAAGACGCCAAATATGTATAAAGACATAAGTAATTACAATGTACAGTATATAATACTGGATAACTACATTTGAAAGGAAAATGCTATTGAAGGGAACCAGGGTTCCTAAAAGGGTAGAATGTGTGTTGCAATGATGAATATGCTTTTGAATTAATAACAAGAATGGAATTATAATTGAATGTATTAAAGTAATGTAACTAATTGAACTGAATGATGATACAATGATGATGATTGATTGATTGATTATTCTGTTGAATAAATAAACGTTGTTGAAAACACAAAAGGGATGACCTGAAAGGGATAACCTGAGAGCCGTGAGTTCTTAATTGACATGGTTGTGGACCAGTCGACCAAAAGATTCACGGAACGACCAAGTTGTTTACCACAGAGTCTTTATTTCATCACACAGAGAAGAAGAGAACTCTCCTGCAGCCCATGGGCTCCGCTCCTCGCCAGCATCAGAAGGCAGAATTCATCACAGTACATGTCATTTATACACTCTTGGACGGAGGGAGAGAAGGGGAGGGGGGTGTGTGTATGTATCCGTGTGTGTATGTATGGGTGTGTGTGTGGTGTGTGTGTGCTAGGCTGTGTGGTGTGTGTGTCGAAGTGCAAGAGTTAATGGATGGTTTCTGAGACGCGGTGAGGGGGCCATCTGGTTAACATGTTAACTAGTTTACCGGCCCACTGGTCAAGGGTCACCGGGTCCTGAAGAGTCCAGGCACTTCATCTGATCGTTCGTGTTCTTCGTGACAGTTCCCATGACAGTTCAAGCCAGGCCATCGAGAGTTCGAGGTCATAAATCTATGTGGGTGTGTAAGTGTGTGTGAAGGGAGACACACAGCCACTACAGCCTGCATCGTGGTGAGACAATGGGTGGGTGCTCAGATACACAAGATATTGTACTAGATCAATGAACTAAAACTATCAACCCCCCTTTTGACGTTAAATATATACGTCAACACAACAGTTCATTGATGGATCTGTACCCGTCGATTGTCACCTCATTACATGCATCACATCTAATACCAGACAGGATAAAAACACCAGGAGAGCAGAGAGAGAGATAGAGGGAGGGGGGGAGAGCGGGAGAGAGAGAGAGAGAAGAAAGAGAGAAACACAGAATCTGCAACTTTTCCAGACGATACACGTAACCCCGTTGGACCCCCCTTACTCATTCACCTAACCCAGAGGAACCAACCCCTCTATCACAGTGCACCCCTGGTCCCGTCTTCTAGGGCGTGGGTCTCCTCCTGAGCTGGTTCCCGTTCCAGGGTGCGGTCCCCTAGACAAAAGTGTCTCCTCTGGTCTGCTGCCTTCCCAGTGTCTCTGGACTGTCCTCTCCACCTCTCCTCGGCTGGCCCACCGTCACTCCAGCTCAGCTCATTGTCACTCCTGCTGCCGCTTCCCCCGTTCTCGTCGTGGATGATCTGCGTGTCGTAGACGATCTGCGGTGCCTATGATCTGCGGTGCCTGCGGTGCCTGGCTGCGGTGTTCCTCACCGGCCTCTGCTGCTCAGCTGCCATCTCCTCCGGTGTGCCTCTCTTCATCCTGGCCCGTCCTCCATCTCCTCCTGCCTGTCATCTGGTCGTCTGGTGGTCTCGTCACGGACGTCTGAGGGGCTGCTGGTATCTCACCCCTGGTTCAGACGCGCTGCAGACAGCTGGTAGTGAATGTCTGGATCTTCTGCATCGTCTTCTCCTCCGTGTCTCCATTCCTCGTCCCGTCCTTGGTTGCGGCTGGCCCACATCAATTCTCACTTTGGAACCTCCATTTGAAAGGGATTTCCTATCCCTCGTGAATTCTTAATTGACATGGTTGTGGACCAGTCGACCAAAAGATTCATGGAACGACCAAGTTGTTTACCACAGAGTCTTTATTTCATCACACAGAGAAGAAGAGAACTCTCCTGCAGCCCATGGGCTCCGCTCCTCGCCAGCATCAGAAGGCAGAATTCATCACAGTACATGTCATTTATACACTCTTGGACGGAGGGAGAGAAGGGGAGGGGGGTGTGTGTGTATGTATCCGTGTGTGTATGTATGGGTGTGTGTGTGGTGTGTGTGTGCTAGGCTGTGTGGTGTGTGTGTCGAAGTGCAAGAGTTAATGGATGGTTTCTGAGACGCGGTGAGGGGGCCATCTGGTTAACATGGTTAACTAGTTTACCGGCCCACTGGTCAAGGGTCACCGGGTCCTGAAGAGTCCAGGCACTTCATCTGATCGTTCGTGTTCTTCGTGACAGTTCCCATGACAGTTCAAGCCAGGCCATCGAGAGTTCGAGGTCATAAATCTATGTGGGTGTGTAAGTGTGTGTGAAGGGAGACACACAGCCACTACAGCCTGCATCGTGGTGAGACAATGGGTGGGTGCTCAGATACACAAGATATTGTACTAGATCAATGAACTAAAACTATCAGATGTCGATGTTGAACCTAAGCCAACCGGCACCTTTTCTTCAAAACGGCGGAGAGCCAGCCATTCCATTCACGGCATGGATCCGCGCGTTCGAAAATTACCTGCTAGCCATGTCCGAGAAGGAGCTACCTGACGCGCGCAAGCGTGCCCTGCTCGTCCATTGTTTGGGAGTGGAAGGACAGAGACTTTTCTATACAATGACGGTGGCAGATGATAAGTACGCCACAGCTTTATCAGTTATTAGAAAGTTCTTTACACGGAAAGTTAATGTAGTGACGGAGCGCTACCGTTTTCATCAATGTAGCCAAATGGACCAGTACGTTGCCTCTCTAAAAGAGCTAGCTACAACTTGTGAGTTCGGGGTGATGGAAGAGGAAATGATCCGGGACCAGCTGGTCGAAAAGACCAACTCAGCACGCATCAGGGAGCGATTACTACTGGAAGTTCCACTGACACTGACCAAGGCTGTAATGATCGCTGGTCAGATTGAAACTGCGGTGTCGGAGGCAAAAGTCATGCTTCAGGGACAGCCGGAGAGCACGGTAGAGGCGGTCCAGTTTTCACGCTCGTGACAGTACAAGTCACAGCGGGGTAATTTTAATGCGTCACCGCAACCCTTGCCTACACAGTTAATGCAGGGTAAGACATGTTACAGATGTGGCTCTCCTCAACACATCGCCAGCTTTGATGGATGCCCTGCTAGGGATGCACTGTGCAACACATGTGTGACGTACGTGGGTTGGTCATTATCATTGTTACTGTATTTGGAAGACCATGTGAACATCAGGTTAGTATAATTAGTATGGGTTGTGTTATTTTTGTTTGTGTGATGTGTCATATTCTAATTCTGTTTTTCTTTCTTCCTTCCCCAGATACCACTCATCCCCCTGATTGAGCTGATTGCACCTGCTTGGTGCACCTGTGGGCAGTCAGTGGAATGAGTGGTTATAGTCTGGAAGATGACACACACACAGGGGCGCCTCACTTGAATCACTGCCACGTTCCAGAGTGGAGTGAGGAGGTTGCCCTTCTCGCCTAGCTGTTTTGTGAAGCGATACTGTGTGGCTTGGTGCCATTTACCACATAAGTGTGGATTGATCCTCCTAGCTGTGGTGTCCTATGATGGACACGTTGTTATATTAGTTATTAAGTGTTTGTTTGTATATATGTATATCTTGTTTGTCCTCCCCTACCTTTTCCACTGTGCACCATGGAGGAGGTTTAAATTCCTACCTCCATTAAACATATAATTTACTATTTGGAAAACATCTTGTGTTGTGGCTTTCTTACCTACCTGGGACATTGCTTTAAACGCATTTACTGAGAGAGGCTGTTTTTTGTTCATGTGCAGCCGGCTCCAGTTATTATTCTGTGTGGTCCTTAGACCTTTGTACATGACAACATGTAAAAAGAAGGGACATTTTTCAAAAGTGTGTCTGGGTTCTAACAGAGTGAGTGAGGTAACCAAGTCTGAGACTGTACCTGAAGTGACTGTATTGTGCATGGTAGATGGATTGGTGCACGTTCGGTTGAAAAGATAGTGTGTACAGTGCAGGTTAGCACAGATGAACGAGACGGTCAGGACATTGAGTTCATGCTAGATACAGGTTCAGCTGTGTCTATTTTGCCCAGAGCGAGTTACATGCAATTATTCCCTAATGCATCTCTTACAACACCAAAGCTAAGTCTAGTCAGCTACGGAGGTAATGCAATCCCCGTTCATGGATGCTTGAAGGCTAGTGTAGCTTTTGGTGACCGCTGCACTGACGCAGAAATTTACATTGTGCAGAATGGGTCTCCAGTGTTAGGAGGGACCTGTTTACTGCGTTACAGATGCAGATACTAGACGGCAAGGTCACGTCAGCTCAGTGCAACCAGACAAATTCAGTTGCGACCAGTGTTGAGAAAAATACACTTGGATGTGCAAAGGCATTCACACATCGGGTGAAAATACGTCCAGAAGTCAGACCTGTACAACAACCACTACGTAGGTTGCCATTCTCAGTAAGAGCAGCTGTATCCCAGGAGATAAAGAGACTGGTAGAGCAGGACATAATCAAGCCTGTAGAGGCATCTGAATGGATCTCACCCATAGTCGTTACTACAAAGAAAAACGCAGAATTACGCCTCTGTGTAGACCTGAGGGAGCCAAATAAGGCAGTAGTCATAGATGGGTTTCCACTACCCCACATGGAGGAACTGTTTACAGAATTGAGGGGCGCGACACTGTTTTCGACATTAGACCTTCATAGTGCTTATCACCAGGTTACACTACACGAGGACAGCCGTAGCTTGACGACATTCATTACTCATGATGGACTGTTTCGCTTTAAGAGAGTGCCGTACGGACTGGCACCGGCACCCAGCTGCTTCCAACGGGTGATGTCAATAATCCTTAAAGGTCTGTCGGGGGTCCAGTGCTATCTCGATGACATCATTGTCATAGGTACATCAGTGGAGGAGCACGACAGGAACCTGATAACGGTGCTGCGACGCATAGACGATGCGGGGCTCAAGCTCAACTACTCCAAGTGTCACGTCAGGAAAACAGAGCTGACTTTCCTGGGGCACACAGTGTCAGCAAAGGGACTACAACCTCATGCATCTCACGCTGCTGCTGTGTCTGAGCTACCCCCACCTACAGATCTCATCAGGCTGAGGTCATTCCTGGGGCTCACAGGGTGTTATTCAAAATTCATCCCAGACTACGCCGTTGTCGTGGAGCCGCTGCAAGCGCTGCTCCGAGGGTCAGCAACATTCGACTGGACTCCTGAGGCTCAGCAGAGTTTTGAGGCAGTTAAAGGACTCATAGTTGATAGCCCTGCACTCTCACTCTTTGACCCTGAGCTGCCCACGGTCGTCACTACAGACGCATCGGACTACGGTCTGGGCGCCGTCCTCACCCAGATGCATCCGGACGCCTCAGAAAAGACTGTGGCGTACGCCTCCCGCACGCTGTCCCAGGCAGAGAGAAAATATTCTACTGTGGAAAAAGAGGCGTTGGGCTGTGTGTGGGCAACGGACAAGTGGAGGACATACCTGTGGGGAAGACACTTCACACTACGGACAGATCACAGTCCCCTGACCACACTGCTCTCTTCAAAAGGTCAAGGTAGAGCGGGCATGCGCGTAGCCAGGTGGTCCGCTAGGCTAATGTCATTCTGCTATGACATTCAGTACAAGCCCGGCAGAGAAAACGTCACTGCGGACTGCCTGTCCCGTCTCCCACTACCCGGCTCAGAACCTAGCCAGGAGGAGGACGTGGAAGTGGTAGCCCTTGTCTCTAATCTCTCAGCTATCACGGCGGCGGAGTTCAAAGCTGCATGCACTGCCTGCCCGGTGCAACTGAAACTACGTGAGATACTCACCTCCAGATGGCCTAAATCCGAAAAGGATCTAGGCCCGGACCTATGGATGTTCTTCAAACTACAGAACAAACTCTCTCTACACGATGACTGTGTCGTGCGAGGCCCATATAGACTGCTCGTCCCAGAGAGTCTACAGCCCAAACTGATCTCCCTGGCTCACGACACTCACCAGGGAATCGTGAGGACAAAACAGAGACTCAGAAAAGTATACTGGTGGCCTGGCATGGATGCCCAGGTTGAGTCGGCTATCAAAGCATGCAACACATGCCAGTCACATGACAAGTCAGCAGTCACACACACACTCTCCACTGCAGCCTGTGCCCTATCCTACTGGGGCTTGGGAGAAACTGGCAATTGACGTGGTGGGGCCCTTTGATAAAGCGCCCCTGGACTGTCGCTTTGCAATCACACTAATAGACTACTACAGTAAGTGGCCTGAGATAGCTTTTGTGCCACAGGTTACATCACGGACTGTGACAATATTCCTATACAGTTTTCAGCAGAGAGGGCAATCCGAAAGAGCTCGTCTCTGACAATGGCTCTCAGTTTGTGTCTCAGGAGTTTGAGGCGTTTCTCCAAGACAGGGGCATAGTGCACAGGAAGTCATCTGTGTATTATCCACGGGCAAATGGGGAAATAGAACGCTTTAACCGCAGTTTGAAAGACAGCTTACAGACGGCCTCGCTGGAAGGCAAGCAATGGAAGGAGTTTACAACAGACTTCTTACAGGCCTACCGGTCTACTCCTCACTCTGCGACACAGCACTCACCAGCAGAACTGTTGCATGGTAAGCCTATGCGCAACAAACTCCATGTGGCTGGATTTCAGATTCCACAAGCCACACCACACTCGTCGGAGGACATAGCCGCCAGAGTAGCCGTGCAACAGGACAGAAGCAAGGCGTACACAAATCAAAGGCGAGGTGCGAAGAGTGTGTCATTCCCATGTGGCTCATACGTTCGGGTTAAGAAACCTGGCATTCTTCCTAAGACTCAGTGCAAGTTCTCCAAGCCACTCAAGGTGGTGGGACAGAAAGGACCGCACACCTACATGCTGGCTGATGGACACTGTTGGAATGCTTCCCATCTGGCACCGGTCTCTCTTTGGAGAGGAGAAGGGGACGGCGAGGGGTCGCCTTTGGACGGTGACATTACAGCAGGGCCACCTTCTGACACACACACAGAACCTGTAAGACAGGCCAGGCCGAGACGAGCACCTGTGTGGACTCAGGACTTTGTGATGAGCCACTGAGAAAAGTGTTATGTAATATTGATATTAGTAATGCTGAAAGGTGAAAGAGTTAACGGTTCTGGTTAATTATAATTGTGGCAGACTTGAATGCTAGTAATACATAGAATTGAAATATGTATACAAATGTTTATTCTGTTTTTCATAGGCCGGAATAAGAACGGTAGAGTAAATGTTCTTTTTACTGCTTAGCTTTAATGGACTCTATCTTAGTTATAACTTAAGAAAGGTAAGAGTAGCCTACACACTTTGAAATGTTCTTTACTGTTTAGCCTTAATGGATTCTAAGTTACAGTTATAACCAGCCATGTAAGTGCTGTCTTAATGAGAAGGATATGTGGTGTCTCCATTAGGCCTGTAGGCGGAGCTCTAACATAGAGCATGGGTTACACCGGGCTGGATGTGCTCCTGTGTGACACACAAGGTAGAGTGGATGACTGAGCAAGGTAGCTCTTGGTATGGATGTGAATAAAGACAGACGCTGGTACTAAAGTGTCCATTACTCGTTCATACTACGACATAACATGTGCGGCACGAACGTGCGTGCGCACACATATAATATCGATCATCTAGCATTTTTTTTTAAAACGATTCATAAATAGGCAGCCAAATGACAACGTTCTGGAATATTCCAGTAAAAGACGATTATCTTAGGCATGTGTGGTTTTTCCGCGAAAACGAGTGATTTTCAAAATGCTATCAAACGGAAATGAAGCGATAAAAATAAAATCTGCCTTGCCAATGTTGACTGGAAAATGAGTCTTTGATAAGCGACGGGCAGATTAGACACATAGCCATAATTTAAAACATAGATTAGGCGATATTAAGTTAACATTGAAGCAGATTTGGGCATTCAAGGGACTAATACGGAATTAACCTTGGGCAGTGAAAGTGTTAATGAGACTGAATGAATCCGCCATAGATAGACAAATGGAAGTATGAATATATTTTGAACGAATCCTCCAAAAAAGATAGTCAACTGGAATATGTTAGTTCATTACACATATGTTGGATTATGTAATTGGTTTGTCATGACCCATTGTGAAACAAAAGAAAAATTGTGGACTTAAAAAAAAAACGAAATGGCCATCACACTGGATGTCCCGGACACAATGGAAGTATGGATATATTTGTAACGAATAATTAAAAAAAGATACAGTCAATTGGAATATGTTAGTTGTTTACACATACTGTATGTTGGATTATGTAATTGGTTTGTCATGACCCATTGTCGTCAAAAAAATAATAAATCGCGGAATTTATATGAAGTTTGTTGTTGTTAGGATAGGGGTTGGCGGAGCCCAATTGCAAAACACAGGAGGAGAGAGAATGGAGCGGTTTAGGTTGGTTTTAATTGTTACCCCCCAAGCAGACAGGTTTACAGGTCAAGAATGTGCGACAGGTACAAGAATGTTTATTAGACGAGGAATGGTGCGTTCCATGTGCCGCACGGGGCGTCCAGGTGAGCAGAGTATCGGAGCGGTGGTCCTAGGAAGTTAGGTTAACACTCCGATGAGGGTAGAGCAGGATCCGTGGGCTGAAGTACCATCTCGCTGACGAGGGAATCCCTCTCAGCCGTGTCAATTAACCCACTGGCAGCGTGGGAATCCGGGGATCGGATGGTGCCCATATAAGGGTGTGAGATGATTATAACAGGACCCCCCCCTCTACGGGCGCCTCCTGGCGACCCTTCAGGCTTGCCAGGGTTGGCCTGATGGAAATCCCGGATGAGGGCAGGATCCAGAATCATCTGGCGGGAGACCCAGCTGCGCTCCTCTGGGCCGTACCCCTCCCAGTCTACCAGGTACTGGAAGCCGCAAACGCGGCGACGCACGTCCAGCAGCTGCCGGACGATGTCGGCCGGATGGTCGTCGATGACCAGCGGAGGGGGAGGCTCCGGAGCTGGGGGAGACAGGGGACTGGAGACCACCGGCTTCAGCTGGGAAACATGGAATGAGGGGTGAATGCGCATGTTGGAGGGAAGCTGGAGTCTGACGACTGAGGGGTTAATGACGGATAGAATTTGATAAAGACCAACAAAACAGGGGTTGAATTTGCGGGAAACTGACTTGAGAGGAAGGTCCCGAGACGAGAGCCAAACCATCTGACCTGGTTGATAGTCAGGGTCCGGTGGCGGTCGGCAAGGTGGCGGTTTTGGTCAGCAGAGCGGAGCAGCGCGTCCCTGGTGTCCTCCCATATCCTCCTGCAGCGGTGAAGGTGTGCCTGCACCGAGGGAACTGAGATCTCCTCCTCCTGGGTAGGGAACAGTGGAGGCTGGTAGCCCAGAGACGACTCGAAGGGGGACTGACCTGTGGCAGCGGAGGACAAGGAGTTGTGGGCGTACTCGATCCATGGCAGGAAGGCGCTCCAGCCAGAGGGATCCCGGGTCGTGACGCAGCGGAGGGCGGACCCCAGGTCCTGGTTAGCCCGCTCCAACTGTCCGTTGGTCTGCGGGTGGTATCCGGAGGAGAGGCTGACCGTGGCCCCCAGAGCCCGGCAGAAGGCTTTCCAGACCTGGGAGATGAATTGAGGGCCTCTGTCGGAGACGATGTCCACCGGGATACCGTGGAGGCGGAAGACGTGGAGCACCATCAGGTCCACGGTCTCTGAAGCAGAGGGAAGCTTGGGGAGAGCAACAAAGTGCACAGCCTTTGAAAATCGGTCGACAATGGTGAGAATGACTGTGTTACCGTGTGAGGGGGGCAGACCGGTGATGAAGACCAGGGCCGGCCAGGAACAGGCAGTGGACGGAGGAGCCTGGCAGGTGGTCGGTGGGAGGCCTTCCCACAAGCACAGACGGTGCAGGCAAGGACAAAGGCGCGGGTGTCTTCCCTCATGGAGACCCACCAGAAGTGTCGCTTCAGTAGAGACAGGGTACGGTCGATCCCAGGATGACAGGCGAACCGGGAGGCGTGGATCCACTGGAGCACCTGGGAGCGGACAAGGTCGGGAACAAAAAGCCGGTTAGGTGGGCCGTTACCTGGATCAGGCTGGATGCGCTGAGCCTCCCGGACAATGGACTGGATCTCCCAGGTGGCGGAAGCCACCAAGCAGGAGGAGGAGAGGATGGTGTCAGGGTGTGAGGGACCCCCTTCGGGGACAAACTGCCGGGAGAGGGCGTCCGGCTTAATGTTCTTGGAGCCTGGCCTGTGGTCAGGGTGAAATTGAACCGGCCGAGGAACATCGCCCAGCGGGCCTGGCGGGAGTTCAGGCGCTTGGCCATCTGGACGTAGGCGAGGTTCTTATGGTCCGTCCAGACCAGGAAGGGGATCTCTGAGCCCTCCAGCCAGTGCCTCCATTCCTCCAGGGCCAGCTTGACTGCCAGGAGCTCCTGGTTTCCAATATCATAGTTGACCTCCGCCGGGGTCAGGCGGTGAGAGAAGAAGGCACAGGGGTGTAGTCTCTGGTCGAGAGCGGAGCGTTGGGAGAGGACCGCCCCCACCCCGGTACTCGAGGCGTCCACCTCCACCACAAACTGGCAGGACGTGTCCGGCTGGACAAGGATGGGCGCGGAGGTGAAGCGCCTACGCAGCTTGGATAAGGCAGAGTCCACTTTATCGGACCAGACGAAGGGCACGGAGGGCAAAGTGAGTTGGGTAAGGGGTGCAGTGACCTGGCTGTAGTCCCTGATGAAACGCTGATAGAAGTTAGCAAACCCCAGGAAGCGTTGGAGCTGCTTGACGCTGGTGGGCCAGGGCCAGTCTGACACTGCCTTGATCTTCTTGGGGTCCGCCCTGATCCGGCCGCCCTCTATTATGTAGCCGACGAACCCGATGGAGGAGACGTGAAACTCACACTTCTCCGCCTTGACGAACAACTTGTTCTCCAGCAGGCGTTGGAGGACCCGGCGGACATGCTGGACGTGCTCTTCCATAGAGCGGGAAAAAATCTGAATGTCATCGAAATAAACAAAAACAGAGCGGTTAAGGACATCACAGAGAACGTCATTGACAAGGGCCTGGAAGACAGCAGGGGCGTTGGTCAGCCCAAAAGGCATTACCTTGTACTCGAAGTGACCAAGCGGGGTCTTAAAGGCTGTCTTCCATTCGTCCCCATCCCAGACACAGACGAGGTGATAGGCATTCCTGAGGTCCAGCTTCGTAAAAATGGTGGCACCTTGCAGGGGTTCAAAAGCAGAGTTAATTAACGGCAGGGGGTACTTGTTCTTAATCGTGATGTTGTTGAGGCCCCGGTAGTCAATACAGGGGCGAAGGGAGCCATCATTTTTGGAAACGAAAAAGAAACCAGCGCCGACAGGAGAGGAGGAGGGGGTAATAATGCCCAAGGCCAGGGACTCGTGGACGTATTTCTCCATGGACTCCCTCTCTGGACGCGAGTGATTGAACAGGTGACTAGCGGGGAGCGGGGCTCCCGGGAGCAGGTCAATAGCACAGTCGTACAGGCGATGGGGTGGCAAGGAGAGAGCATGCTGTTTACTAAAAACAGCCTCTAGATCATGATAAATTGGAGGGATAGCAGAAAGGTCAATGGGTTCGTTGGGAACGTGAGAACCAGCGACCTCCAGTGGCGGCCGAGCTGACTGTAGACAGGAGACGTGGCAGTGAGGGCTCTAGCTCACGACCGCGCCGGTTGGCCAGTTTATCACATGGTTGTGTAGCTTCAGCCAGGGCATCCCGAGAACAATAGGGTTATGGGGGGAATTAGTGACGTGGAAATAGATAACCTCGTTATGATTCCCTGAGAGCAGCAGGCGGAGGGTTTGGTGTGGCAAGTTATCCATGAGAGTAGCCTTCCGTTTAGACCGTGAGCATTGCGGGGAATTGGCAAAGTGTCAGTCGCGATACGGAAGCGAGACACTATCGCAGCGTCGATGAGGGAGGAGAGCAAGATGAGTTGGGCAATGGAGGACGAGTACCGCTAGCCTTTTCATGGCGGCGTTCGCGAAGACGCGTGTCCAGTTCTCTGGCTAAATTAATTAGCTTGTCCAGGGAAGACGGTTTCTCTTTAGACGCCAATTTGTCCTTTAGGACGTCGCTGAGGCCTTGACAGAAAGCCCCTCGTAACGGCATGTGATTCCACTCGGAACCCGCTGCTAGGATACGGAATTCAATTGCATATTCGCTCACGCTGCGGTTCCCCTGGCGGATTGTGAACAAGCCAGCAGAACTATCTGAGCCCCCAGGAGGGTGGTCGAAGACTTTTCGCATGTCGCCAATATATGCGGAGTACGAATTGCAGAGGGGGGACTGACTGAAGTGAAGAACGGTTGCCCATTCTAACGCGGGACCCTTAGGCAGACCCGACAGGTAAGCGATTTTAGACTTATCACTTTGGAAGGTTTGCGGCTGTTGTCCGAATACTAATGAACATTGAAAAATAAAGGCACGACACTTAGAGATGTCTCCGTCGTAATTTTCTGGTGCGGGGACATGGGGCTCCCTGTGCGAGGGCGCAACAGGTGGGTCTAGCTGGGCAGAGACGTATGCATCAAAACGGTTACATTGTCTGTCTCGCTCCGCAGAGCTGAGCGTGAGAGCGCTGAGTTGGGCAGTGGTTTCGTCCAGTAACTGTGTGTGCTGGTTTACCAGAACGGCATGTCCGTTGAGGATGGTCTGGAATTCCCTCTGGAAATCTCCATTCTCCGGGCTCCTGTGATGCTGGGCTCGACATCTGGTCGGAGTGTTCTGTTCTAATAGGGGTTGGTGGAGCCCAATTGCAGAACACAGGAGGAGAGAGAATGGAGCGGTTTAGGTTGGTTTTAATTGTTACCCCCCAAGCAGACAGGTTTACAGGTCAAGAATGTGTGACAGGTACAAGAATGTTCATTAGACGAGGAATGGTGCGTTCCATGTGCCGCACAGGCATCCAGGTGAGCGGAGTACCGGAGAGGTGGTCCTAGGAAGTTAGGTTAACACTCCGACGAGGGTAGAGCAGGATCCGTGGGCTGAAGTACCATCTCGCTGATGAGGGAATCCCTCTCAGCCGTGTCAATTAACCCACTGGCAGCGTGGGAATCTGGGGATCGGATGCTGCCCATATAAGGGTGTGAGAGGATGAGGGGTGAGGAAGGCTTCCGCCGTGATGGTGTGGAAGGAGGAGGGGTGAGAAAGGCTCTCGCCGTGATTATAACAGTTGTTAGATGGCATGCTTTGTAGCAACTCCCTCTGCTTCTAGACCTACTTTTTCTGTGGACAGTTTTGTGAATAAATCTCCATTATGCTTCAATTACTGTGTGATTATTGTATAGCAATAAGGTTGGGTGAATTCGGCCATTGTATAAAAGCATTACATCACTTGAAGTCGTGTGTTATACTAATTAGATCACGCCTAGGGGTGTCTAATGACCCTCCGCTGCACGCCGGGCCTAACAACCACCGCTAGGCGTGATCTAATGAGTATAACACTCCGTCGCGTGATGTCATGCTTAAACAGTTGTCAGTTGCTCAATTGATCAGTTCCAAACAGTGAAACAGGTAGGAAAACGTATCTCCTTATCAGGTGCATGCATTACACTGATCAGCAAGGTTACTTATAATAGAGGTGGTGTGCCCCCTAGTGTTCA
Organism: Notolepis coatsorum; assembly: GCF_963971535.1. Classification (NCBI taxonomy): domain Eukaryota; kingdom Metazoa; phylum Chordata; class Actinopteri; order Aulopiformes; family Paralepididae; genus Notolepis; species Notolepis coatsorum. The sequence continues at coordinate 51,851,327 of NC_140171.1, read as the reverse complement.
AACATAAATACGATACCAAAACTAATAGAAATTCTACAAGTCGGTTTCTGCTTCTACAATCTCTATGGCAGATATCTCCAAAACTAGGGGAATCACACCAAAACAGTACGGATGGATAGATAGCTATTAGATAGATGTATAGATAGATAGATGTTTCATGTTTCTTGCCCCTTTAACCTGTTCCACCCGTGGAATATTTTCAAAAAATCCGCCTAAAATATATACCTAGGTAAATGGAATATTGCTCCACTTCTACAAGGTACATTTGCATATTCTTGGTATCTAGGGACATCTATGGACCTCAGGGAATGTATTCACAGTGTCAGAAATAGTGTGTCTATTACTAGGCTTGCTTAAATTGTGATGAAACAAAGGAGAATATGAATTATGATTTTTCTTTGCATCTTTGACAGTGAATAACACCATGCTAATAATGACCAAACATTAAAAACTGCCACTGATCTCGTTCAGTACCTTCTTGAGATCATGTGTACAAAAAATCGAAGGAAATTAATAAACTAATTTCAGATCTAATTGTTGCTACATGCTAACAATAGGGAGGATAAACTAACTGCGTTTCAATATTTGTCAAAAACTTTACCTTTTGTGGTAAAATGATCCCGAATATTAACAGTTATTGAAATAATCCATACAGAACTTTGAACCTTGAACCCCATAGAAATTTACAGGAAGTGTCGTTTTGAAAAATTCCAACGCTGATCGACAGGCGTTATTTTTTTTCGTAGCCGCATTTTGCGGAGACGCTCTCTGATTGGCCACTTCATGTGACATGTGCGCCCAATCGTGTGTCGCCTGTTTCTACACCGGTTAAGCTTAGGCACTCTTTCGAAGTTGGTTAAGGTTAGAGTTTGTCTTAGAGCAGGGCAATAGAACATCAGCCCTGATTCCAAACTCTAACCTTAACCAACTTCGAAAGAGTCGCCTAAGCTTTAGTGATGTGACGATTCATCGATTTGCATCGGTGCACCGGCATAAACGTTCACAATGCGAGTGCACCGGTGGAATAAGTCCGCTTCGGCTACAATTCAGGCTGAACTCGCGATCCATCTTGTTGTAGCGTCTTTGCATCGGTCAAAACCGATGCATTCATATAATTTCCTCTCATCCACTTCTGTCAGCAGTGCACTGTGACTGCACACAGCAGATACTATTGCTTCGCTACAGAAGGCGAGAGCCGCGTCACAGTTATTAACAATAAACAGTGGAAGTCGAGGAGGAGACATGAATAGAATTGATCAACTGGCTAATGCTAGTAGCCTCTGGCTAACGCCAGTTAGCCGTTCAGCTAACGCTAAACTACAGTGTCTAACTAACTAACTAACGTGACTCTGCAACACCAGTTCCATTAGTGAGGAGGGGGGGGGGGGGGGTATATTGAAGACGCTTGACAACAGGTTCAAAGATAACTTCACATTTATTGGCAATTCGTTTCCTTATATCGCTTCCTCCAGGTTCCAACTGTGTTGACAAAATGCAATCCTGCTCAGCTACGGACCATCAGAACGCTCAAACACGCGCTCTCTCTCTCTCTCTCTCTCTCTCTCTCTCTCTCTCTCTCTCTCTCTCTCTCTCTCTCTCTCTCTCTCTCTCTCTCTCTCTCTCTCTCTCTCTCTCTCTCTCACTCTCTCTCTCTCTCTCTCTCTCTCTCTCTCTCTCTCTCTATTATAAAATCATTAAGTCTGCTATAAGCCATTATCCCTTTGTGTGTGATTATTATTGTCTCACATTAGTGTGTATGCATTGTGTGTGTGTGTGTGTGTTTTTAGCTAAAGTGGATAGAAAACACAGTACTATGCAAAAGTCTTCTTAGGCACCCAAGAGTTTTTATATAAATTGTCTTACAGTAGATTATTTTATTTTTAATAATAATATAAGCTGCATAAAAGGAATACAACCAAATCCTCTGTCATACCATACAATTGTATCATTATTTTGCATCGTGTTGAATCGCATTGTATCGCCCCGAAACGCATTATGTTGAATCAAATCGTATCGAATCGTATCGTATCTCAACAGGGGGTGAATCGTATCGCATCGCCTGGTGCTTCAAATGTATCGTTAATGTATCGTATCGTTGGCACCGTATCGAGATGCGCATCGCATCGGCCTCAGTGATGGAGATGCACATCACTACTAAGCTTAACCAGTGATAAACTAGGCGTTAGGAAGTTTGCAGGCTGTTAGACCCGGAAATGGGCAAAGACACAGCTCGTCACGCGATTGGGCGCACATGTCAGTGGCCAATCAGAGAGCGTCTCCGCAAAATGCGGCTATGGAAAAAAAATACGCGATCGACAGCTAGCGATGTCTATTACAAAATGGCCGCAAACAAACTACAATTCCCATGGTTCAAAATTTCCAAAATGGTCGCCCTCTCGGAATAGACTTGCCCAAATCGAAAAGTTAAATCTATCTAATGACACTTTTAACCTATTGCTAAACTAACGTATTGATGATAATATACATTCTACATGCTGTTGTGACATGTTTATGATGTTAATACTTGAATATGTTTGAAACTTTTATACAACAGTCTAAAAAATATTGACCAGATGTCATTTCGGGTGGAAGAGGTTAAGTAAAAATCGTGCCACATAAGTCAATAATTACTGTCAAGATTCCTGGAGCGATAGGAACTTAAGAAAAGAAGCAGTGAATTTGCACACAAAGTAATCTCCCTGTGGTCTTGCAGATACAAACTTTCACAGACAGCTTTCACCGGGTGTCTGGCAGCGTTAGCATCACCTGCTCCCTTCCCTCCTCCCTCCTCTCTCTCATGTCAATCTTCCACTCCTCCTTCCCTCCAGCCAAGAGATTCTCCATCTACCTTCCCATAACAGCCTCCATCTGACAGCCAAGCGGAGCGGAGGTGAGAGACCCACATCTCTCTCTCTCTCTCTCTCTCTCTCTCTCTCTCTCTCTCTCTCTCTCTCTCTCTCTCTCTCTCTCTCTCTCTCTCTCTCTCTCTCCTCTGCCAGACAAAGAAAAATCACATGTATCACTGTTGATGTACTACATTGGGACAACTTGAGGGTATTGTTGATTTTTCAACGTGCCACAGCTGTTTATCATGCGGCAAATGTTCTAGATGACAAAGATAAAGTACAACAGCTCTAGAGGACATTTTCATTACTGCGCAAGCTGTTGACTTTTAGAAACCTGGGACCATGGCCTGTCTTTTGGCTACCAGTGCTCCTTTGGGTTGAAAACACAGATTGCAATAAATTGGCAATTTCAGATCTTACCATTAACACCTGATCAACCTGTCAAATACTGAATATTAGAAATTGCACAACCACCCTGCAATATAACCAATTTCCTCCTATCTGCCACTAGTAATCTACCCAATCAGTGCAACTGGAGAGGGAATTCATCTCCATCCTGGCAGTTTCAGAGCCAAAATGTCTGACCTGGGTGGGAGGCATGTTCTGAATCAGAGAGGGCAGTGAGGTGCTCAGGAAGCAGATTACCTCTGTTTGTCTCCATGGAAAATACCACTCCCTGAGCAAGAAGAGGAAATCAACCTGGCCAGGTGAGACTTCTAGAGATCGATATCGAGGAGCAAACTATTACTACAGTCATGCTTTAAAGATAAACAGTAGGCCTGTGTATGAGCAAAAGGAAAATGTGTGTTTGAGATCATTTAATTAAAGGAGTGCAAGTTACACAAATAAATTATAATGAAAATGTAGTTCACTCCATCATAAGATGTGGTAAGATAGTAACTGTTACTGTTAATATGCAGCCACTTTCAATTATGGAACTGGGCAACGGATGCAAAGACCCATGGAAGCTATGGTGTATACCCCCACAGGCAATCAGCTCAATCATGGGATTAGCTTAGCCTGCAGCGAGCATTTGTATTTGCCTAGACAGTTTATTATTGGGTAAACAAAGTGCAGGCAATCTATGTATCCATGTATTACAGAGAAAACACTGTAAGCCAAGCCACAAAGGCACAATAACAACTAATGTTGGTTTATTGGCTGAAATATATAGCCAATGCAGTGGAGAGGAGAAGAGAAGAGAAGAGAAGAGAGGAGAGGAGAGGAGAGGAGAGGAGAGGAGAGGAGAGGAGAGGAGAGGAGAGGAGGAGAGGAGAGGAGGAGAGGAGAGTTCAAGTTCAAGTTTCTTTAATAGTTGTCATACAGAAGTACAGAATACTTTCATACAAAATGCTTCTTACTGTTACGCTCCAGAGACTGTGCTAGACAAGATAGTATCAAATAACATAGTATAGCATGTAATTTAGAGGAAGAAAATGAGGTCACATTGTTCGGTATAGACATATGTACAATGTTCTGAGTTACCATATAATATACAATACTATGCAGTGTACTAATGTACAGTACTATATAGTGCAAAGCAGAAATGGGATGAGGTACAATTTAGGTACAATTTACAGTAAGGTGTACGAGTTGTAGTGCAATCCTTCATCAATAAATATAAAGTGTGGGGAGTGGGTGCTACAGTGTGTTTGTTTAAAGTGGGTGTGTGCTATAAAGTGTGTTAGAATGGGTGCTACAGTGTGTCTGTTTAAAGTGAGTGTGTGCGTGTGGATGTGTGTGCTATGTGCGTTTGGTGGTTGTTGTTGTGTAGTGTTCATTGTTCGTTTAACAGTCTGATGGCCTGGGGATAGAAGCTTCTTCTGAGTCTTTCTGTGCTCGCCTTGAGACTCCGGTATCGCTTGCCTGACCGCAGCAGTTCAAAGAGGCAGTTGTTCGGGTGACTGGAGTCTTTAATGATTCTCTTAGCCTTGCCCTTGCAACGCTTGTTGTAAATGTTCTGGAGGGTGGGGAGCCCCCCTCCAATTGTGCGTTCGGCTGAACGTGTCACTCTTTGTAGTCTGCTTCGGTCTTGTGCAGTGCTATTCCCAAACCAGGAGGTGATGTTGCCAGTCAAGATGCTCTCTATTGTACATGAGTAGAAGTTCTTAAGGATCTTCTGACTGACTTGGAACTTCCTTAGGCGCCTGAGGAAGTAGAGGCGTTGTCGTGCCTTCTTCACAACACTGTCAATGTGTGTGGTCCATGTCAAGTCCTCGGATATGTAGGCTCCGAGGTACTTAAAGCTGTTGACTCTCTCAACCGGTGCCCCGTCGATGCTGAGGGGGCTGTATTCCTTGACCCCCGACCTCCTGAAGTCCACAATCATCTCCTTTGTTTTGCTGACGTTCAGGGAGAGGCTGTTTTCCTGGCACCATCCCGCCAGGACCTTGACCTCTTCCAGGTAGGCCCTCTCGTCGTTGGCAGAGATCAGGCCCACCACCACTGTGTCGTCAGCAAATTTGATGATTGTATTGCTACTCCGCTGAGCCACACAGTCGTGTGTGTACAGGGAGTAGAGGAGGGGACTCAGAACACAGCCCTGGGGGGCCCCTATGTTGAGGGTGATGGATGAGGAGGTGCAGTTGCCTGCTCTCACCACCTGGGGTCTGCCAGTCAGGAAGTCCAAGACCCACTGGCAGAGGTCATAGTTCAAGCCCAGGTCCCTGAGCTTGGCTATGAGTATGGAGGGGACTATGGTATTGAATGCCGAGCTGTAGTCGATGAATAGCATTCTCACATAGTTCCCCTGCCTCTTGTCCAGGTGTGATGCTGCTGTGTGCAGCACATGGGCTATGGCATCCTCCGTGGACCTGTTGGGGCGGTATGCAAATTGCAGGGGGTCCATGTTGATGGGGAGGGAGGAGCAGATGTAGCCCTTTACTAGCTTCTCAAAGCACTTCATGGCTATGGAGGTGAGAGCTACAGGGCGGTAGTCGTTGAGGCAAGCAGGCTTGGATTTTTTGGGTACAGGGATAATAGTGGACTTCTTCAGGCAGGTGGGGATGACAGCCTGTTCTAAGGACAGGTTAAATATGTCAGTGAATACCGGGGCTAGTTGGTCGGCACAGACTTTTAGGACGCGGCCGGGGATGCCGTCCGGACCTGCTGCCTTCCTGATATTCACTTTTTTGAAGGTCCGCCTCACCTCATGCTCTGTTACCCTGAACACTGAGTCTCCATCAGCAGCAGACCCCCCCCCCCCCCCCCATTGCCGTGGCTTGTGGGGTGGTGTTGTTATTACCAGCATCAAACCTTGCATAGAAGGTATTGAGGTCATTTGCTAAGGAGATGTCACTGTTCAGTTTGAGGGAGGCGCCTTTGTAGTCTGTCATCGTTTTGAGCCCCTTCCACATAGCTCTAGAGTCAGCTTGTTCAAACTGGAGTTCAATTTTGTCCCTGTAGCGCCGTTTGGCCTCTGTCCAAACGGCAGTGGATTAACCATGGGGGTTATCAGGCCAGTGCCAAAAGACATCTGATATGCATCAATAGCAGAACTCCTGCCAACAATATTATTCCCCGGATGTCTCTGTAATTCTCTGCCCTACAAACAAAGCGCTTCTCTGCCCTACAAAGGTTAACGTTAGGTTATGACTATAACCAAGTTCTGTTAACACTTAGTGAACGCTCAGCGTTCATTGCATATATCTCGCTTCAGCATATATACACTGAATAATTTCACAATGTACCTTTAAATGCCAGCATTCATCTGGCCACACCCCCATCCGCTTACCTATATAAGCAGGGGTGGTGCCACACACTCATCTCCTTCCCAACAAATTTCATCACAATGAATGAATGAAAAATCAAGGGCCTGCAGCGTCGTCTAACCGCTGAGCGTTCACTAAGTGTTAACAGAACTTGGTTATAGTCATAACCTAACGTTCGGTTCCACACCTAGCTCACGCTCAGCGTTCATTGCATAATAGGAGCTGAGCGGGAGCTAGAAGCTCGACAAATGTACCCTGCTGAGGCCCCCCACAACCATCAGACCAGGGAGGGCCGAGCCCCCCCGACCCACCCTAATGGAGGGCACCCCCCCTATTGGTGGCTTCACGGGAGGGCGACGGACCCGACCGTGCGAAGAGGCACTCAAGCAACTCAACGCACAGGGTGAGCAGACCGTGGCTTGACCCCACGACTACACACACGCACAACCCGCATGCCACCCGGGAACGAACGGAGGGAAACAACCTCGTTACTGCCCCCAGAATCACGGGGTCAAGGGCAAACCCAACCCCGTGGCAAGGCCGTAGCAGCGGAGCGCGAAGGAAGACCCAGACCCACCAAAAGGACTGGACTCCCTGGAATGGGGGCCCGGAGAAGTCCATGATGCCAGCATCAAGACCTCACCAGGTGGGCACGTAGTGCCGCGCCCCCCACATCGCCAGCGTATTCGGACAAAAGCCCCTCAGCCGAGCGGGCCCTGTCCCCCCAATAGTACACCGCCTGGCACACTGACCCTGCAACAGGCAGTCAGCATGGCCGTAAGCACACAAAAAAGGTTAACCAACGGAAGCAGGCAGCGCACCGGGGAAAAACCAGGCAACAGGCTATTAACCCTAGCCTGGAGACTGCGGACGAGACAGGCGCCAGAGGGGACAGCTGAACACAGCCGCCCCGGCGGAAGGAGCGGAAGCTGGCGGCGTTGCATGACCAAGCCTCCATTTAAAAACCCCCACCCAGAGGGGTTGAGGCAGAGAAGGCTGACACGATTGGCAGATGTCATGAACGTGCAGGGGCACCCTCAACCGGTGAACCCGAGAGTTGACACTGCTCCAACACACCAGGGAATCAACCACCTTGGCGTTACCCAATGCCGTGGTTGTTCCTATAACCCCTCAAGAAAAAACTCCAAAACACACCTGCGGGTATACACCGGCTATACCGCAGTAAAAGTGTTTCAGTTTTCAAAAAAGGGTTAACCCAGGCCTACGGGTCGACGAAACATTACCTCGGACCGGGCCTGGCGATACGGGAAGCACAGGGTCACCAGAGGAGGCCAAAGACCACCCCAACAGGCCCCTCTTCGCCATGCGTGAGAGAGGAGCGAAAAAGAATGGAGAACCAGCCCCTAAGCACACCGTACTTGGTATTCCCAGGCGGTCTCCCAACCAAGTACTAACCAGGACCAACCTGTGTAGCGGCCGAGATCCGACGAGATCGAGCGTGTACAGGTTGGCATGGCCGTAAGCCATTACGACAGTGCTGAGTAAAAACGTACCCAACCAGGGTCTCCATAGCGCTTAACCCTGTGACACCCGGACCGACCCGGCATTTTTCCCCCTAAAAAAAGCCCAAGTCCCTCAGGGTACCAGAACAGCAGATCTGCATCCCCGGCGGACAACGGGTTCAACTGATCCGGACCAGCGTGACCAGAACCAGTCCCGTGCCCTAACCACGCCGACATGCCTACTCCAGGAGAAAGGGCAGATATGCGTGTCGATCTTAACATGAAAAGAAGGCGCCACCCAGACGTTCGGGCGAACCGCGCCTGGTGGCCCACCCCAAGGGCGTGAGACCCCTCTAGATATGTTCAGATCCATTCCGTCATCATCCCCCAGACATGAACGAGAATCCGTCGATAACCAACCCAGGTCGTGGAATGTGGTCGTCGGAAGAGGAAAAACCCCCATCTCAGTTGCTTTATAAAAACGCTGTTTTAACCACAAGCAACCAAGGCGTGCCAGTCAGTCGCCTGTTTACAGCGAGCTAGCACTATACGTGCGTCGGGACACACCCCCATCAATGAACAGGCTATTTAGACCTGTCATTGAATCCCCAAGGCGCCCAGGGGAACGACAAGAGGGGTGTGACACTTCCTAACTCCAACACTCTTTGAATAGAAAAGAAGGAAGCATCAACAGTATGTATCCCAGTCTACACAGCCGGGGGTAAAAATCGTTCACATTTTTACATCCCACCACCCTCCCATAGGAAGGAGACGGGGATCCCCAGAGAGACTTCCCACGCGAGCTGTACAGATTGAAAAGAATATATTGCACCTTGAGCCATGTAAAAAATTGGTTTTAGGGCTCTCCGGGGAAGAGGCACTGAACCCATACACACTCAATAATCGAATTGAATCGAATACATATACAATAGAATAGGACACCTTCTAGAGGGTCCACTCACTTTGACAATCTGAGGAGGAAGGCTCTGTACTCTGATGGAGGCTCCCTCACATGGAAGGAGGAGTCCGAACTCACAGAAGGCCCGAATAGGCGCTTGGTGAGGAGGAGCCCTGACCACCCCCCTGAAACAGATCCATCACATGGACCTGAACAGCACACGGAAGTCCTACCAACAGAGACGCGCACGGTGACGTACTCCATGGCGGGGGAATTTCTGCGGTGCACACGCCCAATATTCCAGGCCGTGGTACCAGGAAACCCCCCCCCGTAACGTGCCGAACCGCAACGTGACGGGAACCTTGAAGGACAGGGGGTGTACCCCTGACCGACAGAAACAACCCCACACCCATGATACGATGTAATGACAAAAAGAGAATATGACACAGTCATAGTCAGCTCTATGAAGCGTTTGACAGCTCCACACAGCGCATGAGCTAACCTGCTATCTGATTTTTACTAAGGAAAAAACACAGAATAGAGAGGGCTCTAAGAGCCCCGGTCCAACATACACATTTGCTTCTGTGGCCAGTCCAACCCAGTTGTAGGTCACATGACACACACAACCCATCATCACCTACAAAAAATGGCAAAAACACTCTACAGAGGAACGCCGTTTTTCATAATGAGAGAATACATAATTCTCGATTAGTATCGGCCACAGGCCTTGCTAAGCACACACGACAGCGACCAAACAATCTTTTCTTTTAGGAAAATAAAGTTTCTCCAGCAGTTTTAGCACAACCTCAGCAATCAAGCTAAGGGTTACATCGCATCCCTACCACACAAAAGACACAATATAGTGCAACAACATGTCTGATAGGAGGATGAAAAAGTCCCCAGGGAACCGGGGGGAAACACAATCCTATTATTTTACCCTTAATACGGCCAGTTAAAACAGGAAACCCTGTTAATATGTGAACACACTGATCATTGTCATCACAGGCTGAGAAAAGAACATTTTTTTACTCACTTGTCACTAAGCATAGCTTCATAGGTTAGTTACCTTAGTTGTGAGTACACGGTACATATAAACACACATGATGTTCCTCACACAACAACAGATCATTTTCACATCTGTAACAACCCGATTTGCATGGAGAAGCTAACTGCCAGTGACAAAGACAGTTCACACATAACTCGCGTCGTATCCTAAATGCATTGCAGCAACACACGTTTTGGGAAAACATCGTCATTCACAAAACATTTAGAAAAGTAAAACCAGAAGACGTGTTATAAGGTCTGGTCAAACCTTGTCCTACCCGGAACGTAGATCAGCGAAGTGCAGTCACAAGACACCGTAGAAACACAGCCGTCCTGTGTTGTTCGATCCGGGCAGCGTCGCCGCTCTACCCGTCGCAACAGTCCCTTTGTTGACGCAAACCTTGCCGTCCTGGCTCAGGGCAGGGTCGACGAACATCCCCTGTCAAAGACGACGTCGTAGTCAAGAGTGTAAAACATGTTATAATCAAAGCATGTTCAACAGAGTAGCATTAAGCTAACGGCCGCTCCAACCGTCGGTCGCTATTACCCCTGCTCGCGAGACGCCGAGCGAACGGCGCACGCGACCAGAGGGGAGCTCACGGCGGCGCGCGAGTAACCGAAGCTACCTCGCGCTGGCCCTGTCCGATAGCAGCAAGCTAACGTTTCCTAGTGATCACAACAGCTAGCGCCGCAGCTAACAGCTGACTGGCTAACAGTAAGCTAAGCAGCTATCACCTGAATTTGTACACAATGATATAACACTCACCCAGACAGGCCGTCGTTCTGAAACCCTCCTCACTTTTTAAGAGAAAAGAGAAACAAGATGTCAACACAGCTTTACAACGGTGATTTTACCAACACCCGACGGAATCAGCACAATACCAAACTGGCCTGTGTAGCTGACTTGAACATGGATCTTCCGCTAACGAACATCCATGCACATATCTCCTCGTGAAGGAATACTCTCATTTGGATATGAAAGAAGGGGCTACACGGTGACAGGGAGATACCCACTCGTCCAGAAAACACAGGGATCACCAGTGTTAATGGTCGCGGCCCACTAGTTAAAACTACAATGGTCTTCAGACCAAGGTCTTCTGTCGCCTAGGTGGCTGAACGAAGGACCCTAGCCTGGGGCCGGTTTTCATAAACATTGTCAAGTAGCCCCCATAGCACTAACAGACAAGTGAAGCCTGCCAGCGACAGTACTCACCCAACCTGAAACCCACCGCTCCTCACAACAGCGGCACGTCTTACAGTTCAGCTGTGGCCTGAAAGGTTTCACCCCAACAAACACAGCAAGGAACTGCAGTTGAGAAGCATGCAGCGGCGTGCTCCCAATACGAAAACCGGTGGAGGGTTTTTAGAATGATCACCATCTTCCAGACACTCCAGTGACGAAGACAACATTGCCGTATTTTCTCGAAAATAGTGAGAGAGAAAATAAAGATATGATGTCAACGTATCTCCTTGTTCTTCCTCTCCTTGTAAACAATATTTTTCTCCACGTCAAGTGGGCATATGAGCAACACGTTGCTTGTGATGAAATTTGAGAAGGAGATGAGTGTGTGGCACCACCCCTGCTTATATAGGTAAGCGGATGGGGGTGTGGCCAGATGAATGCTGGCATTTAAAGGTACATTGTGAAATTATTCAGTGTATATATGCTGAAGCGAGATATATGCAATGAACGCTGAGCGTGAGCTAGGTGTGGAACAGAACCACATGTAACTATGCTAATACAGAAACCGAGAATCGATGGTTGTCTATCTCTTTGGTAACCGTTCTGTTTTGTGCTTTGTGTATGTGGAAAGTTCCCATCAGTAAAGGAAAACACGTGGAATTATGTGAATGAGAGTAAACCAGAACAATATTGTGTTCTTGTCAAAGACTGACTTGAAGTGTGTGTGTGTTCATTATCCATGACATGCTTATCCATAAAATAAAATAACAGAAGATAAAAGAAGACAAGACAAGAGAAGAGAAGAGAAGAGAAGTGAAGAGAATAAAAGATAAAATAAGTGAAGAGAAGAGAAGAAGTGAAGAGAATAGAAGTGAAGAGAATTGAAGAGAAGAGAAGAGAAGAGAAGAGAGGAGGTGAGAAAAAAAAGAGAAGGTACGTGAAGAGAAGAGAAGGGAAGAGGATAGAAGAGAAGTGAAGAGAAGAGGTGAGAAGAGAAGAGAGGAGAAGAGAAAAGGGGAGAAGAGAAGAAGTGAAGAGAAGAGAAGTGAAGTGAAGTGAAGAGAATTGAAGAGAAGAGAATAGAAGAGAGGAGGTGAGAAGAAAAGAGAAAATACGTGAAGAGAAGAGAAGATAAGTGAAGAGAAGAGGTGAGAAGAAAACAGAAGAGAAGGGAGAAGAGAAGAGAAGAGAAGTGAAGAGAATAGAAGAGAAGAGAATAGAAGAGAAAAGAAATGAAGAGAAGAGAAGATACGTGAAGAGAAGTGAAGTGAAGAGAATTGAAGAGAAGATAAGAGAAGATAAGAGAAGAGAGGAGGTGAGAAGAAAAGAGAAGATCTGTGAAGAGAAGAGAAGAGAATAGAAGGGAAGAGGAGAGAAGAGAAGTGAAGAGAAGAGGTGAGAAGAAGAGAGGAGAAGATAAGTGAAGTGGAGAGAAGTGAAGAGAAAAGAAGAGAAGAGAAGTGAAGAGAAGTGAAAATAAGAGAAGCGAAGAGATGAGAGGAGATGAGAAGAGAGGAGGTGAGAAGAAAAGAGAAGAGGTGAGAAGAAAAGAGAAGAGAAGAGGTGAGAAGAAAAGAGAAGAGAAGAATTGAGAAGAAAAGAGAAGAGAAGAGAAGAGAAGAGAAGAGAAGAGAAGAGAAGAGAAGAGAAGAGAAGAGAAGAGAAGAGAAGAGAAGAAAATGGAAGAGAAGAAAATGGAAGGGAAGATGAGATAAAAGAAGTGAAGAGAAGAGAAGAGAAGAGAAGAGAAGAGAAGAGAAGGGAAGAGAAGAGAAGAGAAGAGAAGAGAAGAGAAGAGAAGAGAAGAGAAGAGAAGAGAAGAGAAGAGAAGAGAAGAGAAGAGAAGAGAAGAGAAGAGAAGAGAAGAGAAGAGAAGAGAAGAGAAGAGACGAGAAGAGAAGAGAAGGGAAGGGAAGGGAAGGGAAGGGAAGGGAAGGGAAGGGAAGGGAAGGGAAGGGAAGGGAAGGGAAGGGAAGGGAAGGGAAGGGAAGGGAAGGGAAAGGAATGGAAGGGAAGGTTAAGATTAAGATTAAGATTAAAGATTAAACTGGACTTTTGAAGAAGTCTTTATTCATTGCACACATTGGGTCTCATTCACCAACATTGCCAAAAGATTTCTCTTAGGGCAACCATCTTGGAACCGACTAAGACAAAATCACCGACAAGTACACTCGGATTCACCAACGCGTGGAGAAACTGTCTTAAGTGGCCAAAACGATCCCAGCTGGGATGCCGACAATGAGGAATGTCACTCATTGACAAACATGAAGTTGCGTTCTCATTTAGTTAATTTGCATACAGACACGCCTCTGGCAGCTCCTTAAAAAAAAGCGAGCGAACAGACTGTGTGCAAATGAAATCGCAAAAAGTATGACAAGATTTAGACACACCTGTCCAGCTCATTATAATGCAACTGATGATGCAGCCGTGTGGAAATGGTTGCCGATATAGGTAGCGGAAGCGCTTTGCGACCGATCAAAATGAGATTAGATTAATGTATTGTCATCAACAGCTCGTGGCCACCTGCCGCAGCGAGCGCGTGCACACACACACAATCGCACACAGTACTGTATAGTCTATGTGCGTAATGAATGAACGCAGTAGGCTTATATTATTCTAATGATTTTTATTTTTATTTTTTTTTAATCTTTTTCCCCTCCATTTTCCTCCGATTTTCTCCCATCCCAATGTTAGTCGTTATGCCAATTCCCAATCCCCTTCCTGGTCGCTGCGCACTTACCCCCCACAGTCAGTCTGGGAGAGTGGAGGCTATCACGTGCTTCCTCCGACACACGTCCAGCCAATCAACCGCTTCTTTTCACCTGGCAGCGCGGATTCTCATTGAGAGGGCGTAGCGTGTGGAAGGATCACACTATCCCACTCAAGTCCTATCCGCGCTTAGCAGGCGCCCCAACAGAACTGTAGGAGTCGCTGTTTACAACGACCCAGACCCACCCCGCCAGCTTCTCCCACCCTCTAATACTGCCAATTGTATTAGTGTGAACGGCCAGCCAAGCTGGTGACAACCCCGGAGCTGTGAGCTGGATTCGAACAGGCGAATCTAGCCGCTCCGGGGTTTGGTGACGAACGCAATCTCCGTTACGCCACCTGACCGCCCTCTAATGACTTGTTTTATTAGGAGATCACAGATACTGCGCTGCCCTATAGTAGTACAGTCCACCAGTCCGCTCATGGTACGCCCGACTCTGGCGGCCTTAATATGTGTACTGTAGTACTTACTATACGTATAGGGCAGAGCATAATAGTATCTACTAAATCCAAATGAAACAAGTCATTAGAATAATATAAGCCTACTGTTAATTCATTAGACACAGGCTATACAGTGTGCATGTGTGCGTGTGTGTGTGGCGCAACAAGACTTATGAAATATTAATGCAGTCTATTCCACTATAGATATATCCACGCGATTAGCTTTAGTTCTTATTTATCCACTGTCATATGCAGTGTTGGTGTAATTCTGCCATATTGGCTTCACACCCCAGAATGTCTGCAATCTACTTGAGACTATGACCAAGCTTTAGAGCTAAGGATGGAGTTGTTTTTTACTTGATTGACACTTACTAATCTCTTGGAAGCCGCAGGTAGCTCACATGTATGTTTTGGTCTTGAGGATGTGTCGCAGTCTTTTTCTGGACTTTCTTAAGGCTAACATAAGGTCCAGTATGTGTTAAATATCTATTTTATTGATTAATTATACATCTGAAAGAATGCAGGTTATAGCTATATAAAACGAGAAATGTCTGTCCCAATGGGATATATTGCATGTTGGCTATAACCTGCATTCTTTCAAATGTATAATTAATCAATAAAACGCATATTTAACACGGTTGGGGAATCCCAAAATCTAATGTCTTAAATGGCCTAAGACAAAATCACCGACAAGTACACTCGGATTCACCAACGAGTGGAGAAACTGTCTTAAGTGGCCAAAACGATCCCAGCTGGGATGCCGACAATGAGGAATGTCACTCATTGACAAACATGAAGTTGCGTTCTCATTTAGGTAATTTGCATACAGACACGCCTCTGGCAGCTCCTTAAAAAAAAGCGAGCAAACAGACTGTGTGCAAATGAAATCGCAAAAAGTATGACAAGATTTAGACACACCTGTCCAGCTCATTATAATGCAACTGATGATGCAGCCGTGTGGAAATGGTTGCCGATATAGGTAGCGGAAGCGCTTTGCGACCGATCAAAATGAGATTAGATTAATGTATTGTCATCAACAGCTCGTGGCCACCTGCCGCAGCGAGCGCGTGCACACACACACACTCGCACACAGTACTGTATAGTCTATGTGCGTAATGAATGAACGCAGTAGGCTTATATTATTCTAATGATTTTTTTTTTTTTAATCTTTTTCCCCCTCCATTTTCCTCCGATTTTCTCCCATCCCAATGTTAGTCATTATGCCAATTCCCAATCCCCTTCCTGGTCGCTGCGCACTTACCCCCCACAGTCGGTCTGGGAGAGTGGAGGCTATCACGTGCTTCCTCCGACACACGTCCAGCCAATCAACCGCTTCTTTTCACCTGGCAGCGCGGATTCTCATTGAGAGGGCGTAGCGTGTGGAAGGATCACACTATCCCACTCAAGTCCTATCCGCGCTTAGCAGGCGCCCCGACCGAACTGTAGGAGTCGCTGTTTACAACGACCCGGACCCACCCCGCCAGCTTCTCCCACCCTCTAATACTGCCAATTGTATTAGTGTGAACGGCCAGCCAAGCTGGTGACAACCCCGGAGCTGTGAGCTGGATTCGAACAGGCGAATCTAGCCGCTCCGGGGTTTGGTGACGAACGCAATCTCCGTTACGCCACCTGACCGCCCTCTAATGACTTGTTTTATTAGGAGATCACAGATACTGCGCTGCCCTATAGTAGTACAGTCCACCAGTCCGCTCATGGTACGCCCGACTCTGGCGGCCTTAATATGTGTACTGTAGTACTTACTATACGTATAGGGCAGAGCATAATAGTATCTACTAAATCCAAATGAAACAAGTCATTAGAATAATATAACTACTGTTAATTCATTAGACACAGGCTATACAGTGTGCATGTGTGCGTGTGTGTGTGGCGCAACAAGACTTATGAAATATTAATGCAGTCTATTCCACTATAGATATATCCACGCGATTAGCTTTAGTTCTTATTTATCCACTGTCATATGCAGTGTTGGTGTAGTAGGCTACTATTACGTTATCATTGACAATTAGCAGGCTCGATGTCGAGTAAATGTAACATAATAAGGAGATGTAGCCAAAGTAATCACAAAGAATATTTAATGAATAATTACCATGGTTTTGGAATAAAGAAGAAACTAAAGTAATGACAAACAAGAACACATACTGCACAGACGGGATCAGCATCAGACAAAGGGAAGAGACAGAATACTTATACATGAGGGAATGACAAGACACACCTCGGTTAATTACAAATGGGTACAGCTGGAGAGGAAAACGATAAGGACTACAAAACCACAACAGGGAACTACAACTAGACACGACACATCACACTAGGAGCGCCTGATCAGGGCACAAAACACATAACAGCTACATAGTGTATTTCAATATCTGTTTTATTGATTAATGATATATTTGAAAGAATGCAGGTTATAGCTATATAAAACAACAAATGTCTGTCCCATTGTACCAATCAATAGGATATATTGCATGTTGGCTATAACCTGCATTCTTTCAAATGTATAATTAATCAATAAAACTAGAGATGTTCCGATACCATTTTTTCCTTTCCGATCCGATTCCGATACCTAAGCTTTGGGTATCGGCCGATACCGATACTTATCCGATACCAGTGCATACATAAAAAAAAAAAAAAAAAACGATATTATATATTTTTTTTTATAAATATACGTTTTTTTTTTTTTTTTTTTAACAAATACTGTTTTATATATACTGTTTTTTAGTAATAACTAGAAAGTAATGGTATTTATTCAACAACAGGTGATTGTATAGATTTGTATTAGTATCATTAATCAATGAGTATGGGGCTTCAGCACTGCAGATATACCCTACTCCAATGATCCACACGGACATTATACGTTGCTGCACTCGCTACCCACTGGCTCTGCAGATATACCCTACTCAGTCTGTCTACAAGGCTCCGTTTCAGTAGCAGTCGGATCTGTTGTGATTTTTGCACAATAAATATTCAACATTCTCTTTTGAGACTCCGCCTCAGACTCTTATCATTTGGCACTAAAAGCTAAACATTGTCACCGATATGGCTGTCCGCAACATGTCATTAATTGTGTACGCGAGGTGGTCTCAATGACGACGTCAACAACGTGAGCTAAGTTAGCATAGCATGAGCTGCCGGTATTATGAAAAGACTGTAACGTTACTGGTGACATTGTGATTTAACGAATACTCCTTTGCCAACTTGCTGTACTTTGCTTGCAGGTCTGCAGCCATTATTGCTGGATTATATGAATAGCCCCAACTTTAGCCAAGGTAATGTTAAAGCTAGCTTTCGGTTAGCTGTTCAATGCTAATAACACCAGCCACCAAGCGAACCCATGAGCTCCCCGTCAACACCGCTCTGTCGGGACGATGACATTTAAGAAAGTATCTGCTGTTAAAATGACAAATGGCATTGACACTTTAATCGATTAAGCACCAGTTTGTTTTATAATGCTTACTCAACAGACCACAGTGTTGTTGATAAATTACGTCATATGGTATCGGAGCGCAGCATTAGAGGGTACTCGCCGATACCGATACCAGCATTTTAGCCAGTATCGGCGGCTTTTCCGATACTGGTATCGGTATCGGAACAACTCTAAATAAAACAGATATTTAACAAATAAGAAATTCTAATGTCACAGAAGGCATTCAATAATTATTATTTTCAATCATTTCACAATAATTGCATAATTGTGTTTGAATATCTGAGTAATTAAGTAATTATACATTTGTCCAAAATAGCTGGTTCAGATATGGTTCATCCAGCTGCCCTGTGATCAAATTAATCCATATTATTTATTCTTCTGACATCAAATGTGTAATTTTTTATCATACAAATATTGTCATATTTATTTAAATTATGATTCATTAATTCCAAGGAGGGGGCGCCCTCGTGGCGCATACCATAGTGCCTCGGCTGCCTCGCGCACCTACGGGGCCGACCCGGGTTAGATCCCAGCTCCTGTCGTTATTTGTCGCATGTCTTCCCCACCTCTCCTCCTGTTTGCCCTCTCCTCTGTCGGTCCTGCGTGACCAATAAAACTGTAAAAATGCTAAAAAAAAAATAATAATAATAATTTATTCCACGGAGGCCTGTAGAGTCACTATGATTCCTCCCAAATAAAGTCCTTAAGAACACGGATCACACCAGTCTGTCAAGTTAAGACTACTCCTCAGCGCTCCTAAATCATGCCCTTAGTCAGGGCCGAATCCAAGGCAAGGGACGGTTGGTGAATCCCAAAATCGTCCCGAAAAGGTCTTAAATGGTGCTAAGAGCACATTTTTTGTCTTAAGTCCGTTAGTGAATTAGACCCATTGACAATGTCGTCATGCAGTGACACACACATGCCATGGGCAGCACACAAAGGAACACACACACATGTACATTTATTTTTTTGGGTCGCCGAATGAAATTCCGTCTCTGCGCTTGTCCCATCCCATCGTCCTTCCCCCAAGGGCAACCGGGAGCAGACATGGGCTGCGGCGTGGGGCAGAGCCCGGGGACCAATCCAAGTGCTCCTGTCCGTCTTCGTCAGGGACGAAGCATTAACGATCTGTTCTGCATGTTTTTCCATTGGGTTTATATTCTGAAGAGGAAACCCATGCGAGCACGGGGAGAACATGCAAACTCCACACAGAAAGGCCCGGGAGATACCCCACCTGGATACCTGGCAACGTGGCAACCTGGTCCCCAAGCAGGAATCGAACACTGGACCTTCTAGCTGTGAGGCGACAGTGTTAACCACTACACCACCGTGGCGCCCAAAGAGGAGAAAAGACAAGACAAGACAAGACAAGACAAGACAAGACAAGACAAGAGAAGAGAAGAGAAGAGAAGAGAAGAGAAGAGAAGAGAAGAGAAGAGAAGGGAAGAGAAGAGAAGAGAAGAGAAGAGAAGAGAAGAGAAGAGAAGAGAAGAGAAGAGAAGAGAAGAGAAGAGAAGAGAAGAGAAGAGAAGAGAAGAGAAGGGAAGGAAGGGAAGGGAAGAGAAGAGAAGAGAAGAGAAGAGAAGAGAAGAGAAGAGAAGAGAAGAGAAGAGAAGAGAAGAGAAGAGAAGAGAAGAGAAGAGAAGAGAAGAGAAGAGAAGAGAAGAGAAGAGATGAGATGAGATTAGATGAGATGGCCTACCTGTTATAGAGGAGGATGTCAGGGACCCACACCATGCTAGAGGGGAATCGCAGGTTCTGAACCCCCGGGTAGTTGTCAGGATTCCATGTCAAGTAGACATCTGTCCAATACTGGCGAAATATAATGAGAGAGAGAGGGTTTAAAAAGAGGACAGGCAGAGACAAGGAGAGAGCAAGCAAGGAAAGAGAGAAAAAAGCACAACTTCAGACCAACAGCACAGTGAAAGAGTGGAGCCTCCTCCAACAACACAGTAAGCAGAAAGGAGCTGTGTGTGAAATAAACGTTGCTTCCCTCAGCCTGTCTGGGTTCTGGCCAACTTGTTAATATCTCCTTTGGCAACTATGCTGAATTAGTAATGTGAAAAGTTGGGACGGACAGTTATGGAAAGGTTATAGCCTCTTGGAAATATATATGCCAGGAGGAAGCACATTAACACTAGCACAGCCATGGAGAAAATGTCACTGATTCCCACCGGAACGGGTCAGATAACCCGACAGCTTATATGAGAAATATGAGAAAAATAAACAGTGTAAACTATATAATTACCTCTGAATATAAAAATATGAACGTTCTAATTACATTTTCCTGAAGTCATTTTGAAATTAC
The DNA here is from genome assembly GCF_963971535.1 of Notolepis coatsorum. Lineage (NCBI taxonomy): Eukaryota > Metazoa > Chordata > Actinopteri > Aulopiformes > Paralepididae > Notolepis > Notolepis coatsorum. The sequence goes on along the minus strand of NC_140171.1, from coordinate 51,831,223 downwards.
AGAAACCGTGCCAGATACAACTGGGTACTTTTAGGAAAAGTCATTGAGTGACAGAGCTGGAGCTCAACCGAGTAACAAGGATATATTTATTGAAAATGCCTAGGGGTCATTTGACCCCTTGTCGGCTGTGCTAGTGTTAAAAATAAAATACTACCATATAGGTAAAGCAGGATTTTGCACGATAAAACAAACCAAAGCATTATAAAATGAGTACTATAATAATGGTATATAATAAAAGGGAAAGGGACACACACACCTCAGTAGTGTTGGTGAAATGACCTGTTCACTATCTGTGAATCAAAGTCTAATCAAAGTCTTGCATAATGCGCTGATGGGGTGGTGAGCGTGTGTATGTCCCCTGTGCTGCCTACAGTAATAACAAATTAATAATAATAATAATAATAATAATAATAATAATAATAATAATAATAATAATAATAATAATAATAATAATAATAATAATAATAATAATAATAATAATAATAATAATAATAATAATAATAATAATAATAATAATAATAATAATAATAATAATAATAATAATAATAATAATAATAATAATAATAATAATAATAATAATAATAATAATAATAATAATAATAATAATACACTTTATTTGTATAGCACCTTTCATACAAGAATTGCAGCTCAAAGTGCTTCACAACAGAAAAAAGACAGACATAAAATGAGCATATAAAGTGCAGACAGTTTTTCACATGGTTTTTTTTTATGGTTAGATTATATTGCAGTTAAAAAAATAGACAATAGTAAAAAGAGTATAAATTAGATTTATATAGGGCTTTTCTAGAACTCAAAGTCACTTACCAACCTCCTACACAAAGGCACGTGTGGCCAACACGCATCAGTTCACTCATTAACACTTTTGACCGACTTCAAACCGTCAGAAATCAAACAACCTTCCATATTACATACTCTAATAGTCATAATACCACTGCCAGCTCCGGAGATGAAATACTGACCCCTCTCGTCAGTGAGCTCCTGAACTGTATAGGGGGGCTAACGTACCACAGTATCAAAGCACAGAGAGAGGTGAGTGATTTTATGTATGTACGAGTGATTTTATGTATGTACAGTACATGCATCCATGTCTTTCTGTGACATATGTCTGCCAGAAACAGCTCATGTGTGCTGTATATATATGGAGTGGCATATATGTGTGTTTTGTACCTCGTCATGCAAGCAGATTCATTGCTGTGGATGTGTGTGTGTGTGTGTGTGTGTGTGTGTGTGTATGTAGGGTGTGTGTGCATGTACGCGTGTGTGCGTGTACGTGTGTGCATGTGTGTGTGTGTTCAGCCAGATGTACTGCATGTATAGTCCCCGGCACTCAGATGTTGTAGCCATAGGGCGTATTCCCTATAGAGCGCACACAGTCCCACTACTGATGTGGGCACTGATGCTCATTGCCAGTACACTGGGCACATTTGTATGTGTGTGTGTGTTTATGTGTAGCTTGTGTGTTCCCGCCCGTCTATTCATGTCTGCTTTTGTGCTTGCCTAAGTGTGTTCCAGTGTGTGTGTGTGTGTGTGTGTGTGTGTGTGTGTGTGTGTGTGTGTGTGTGTGTGTGTGTGTGTGTGTGTGTGTGTATGTGGGTGTGTATGTGCCTACGCCGATGCATGTGTGACCTTCATGCCAAGCCAACTTCCCGTCAAAGCCACCGATTTGCTCTTATCAAAGCAATGCCATCCATTAAAGTCTTTCTCTTGACATATGCTTTGACTCATGGACCGAATCACTTAATCGCTACACTTGTCGTCTCCGGGACCACAGCCGTTTACCACTAGACCGCCTCCTCTTTCCCGGCGCCAGGACCGGTCACAGCTAACCAGAGCTACGGATGCATTGGCTTTTCACCAGGTCTGTCAGCAAGTGACAGGCAGCAGCACTCTCTAAGAATAGGCTGGGGAGTTACGTAATAGGAATTCAAGAAAGCGTCACTAATTTGAGACAATGAGATCCCTGATTAAAAATAGTGTGTCTGTCTGGCTGGATTTGGGGAACAGAATAGTTCTGGCATCCTGAGAATGTTTGGAGAATATAGGACAACAATACATTGCTTTCTGACAGCAAGCAAGGAAACTATAACAGAAGGAAGGTCCTCGCATCACTGTGTAGCACGTGAACACACATTGGTGCCAATTGTGGAAACTTTTGATTCGTCTGGCATTGAGTTGAATGGGATCCATCTCCTCATTTATGACCTGTTTATGTAATTTAAACAGGTTATTACCTCGGATGTCAGAATCATTGGCAAGCTAACGTTTGATATATTGGTTGATGTATATTTCCTCAGATAGCGGGTATATTTTGATTCAGGCTTCAATAGAACTGCCACCAAAGTCTGATGCTGGTATTCTGATTTTCCTTGAGAGCAAGAATTGATAGATTGTTCCTCTTTTAGTAAAGTAACAGCAGAGCTAAGAGCTGAGTGACAAGCCATGTCTCTACCCAGGTGGCCAGCCTATTCGGGACGATTCTGGCTACGGGTCGGCACACTCGGCTCAGTTCCGGCATGGCTCACCAAGGGTGAGCCGGCTCTGGCCCGGTAATGGTTGCCGGGCCAGAGCCGACTCCGGCTCGCCAATACTCATATTTATATACAGTATGTGATATCATTTGTGTTATTATATTATGCTTATATGTATGACAGTTCTTGTTTATGCTTCAGCCGTTAATTGTTTTACCCATGATCAAATAACTAATAGCAACTATTGTTATTCCAGCTAAATGTGATGACAACTGGATATTGTGAAGAATAGACCCTGATGGACAACAATTCCACAAAGGAAATATACTGATGAGCCCTGAATCCCAACGGTCTGTGACAAGTGCTTGATCTCAACAACGAGATGAAAGCCGAAGACAGTCAAGAACAACTGAACTACTTCAAGTGGTCATGCTTATAAGTGATGTATAAAATGTTTTATTGTGTGTGTGTGTTGTGTGTGTGTGTGTGTGTGTGTGTGTGTGTGTGTGTGTGTGTGTGTGTGTGTGTGTGTGTGTGTGTGTGTGTGTGTGTGTGTGTGTGTGCGTGCGTGCGTGCGTGCGTGCGCGTGTGCGTGTGTGTGTACAGACAATATACATTTTTACTAGGGGTGTAACGGTACACAGAAGCCACGGTTCGGTACGTACCTCGGTATTTGGGTCACGGTTCGGTACGAGTTCGGTACAACAGAAAACAATTATTTATAAGAATTATTATTAATATAATTTTTATTATTATTATTATTTATTTTTTATATATTATATTTATGATAATTATTATAATTATTATTATTAAATAGAATAATTTTCTATGGGCTTGCCGTGGTAATTAGTGATACTGGTGTCATTCTGTGTTCAGGCATCCACTTGCTTACTGCCCCTTTAAACTTATCTTTGCTAAGTTTCAGTTTCACTTCCAGAGAGAATTTTACTTCACGACCAGACTGAATACTAGAGAACAGATGACATTATTACAACAATGGCAGAGGATTATTTGGATTTAAACACAGTGGAGCTCAGATGATCTGTCTGGAAAAGTATGTTTCTTCTTTTTATTTGATTGTGCCTGCGAGTCCGGCGGGGAAGAATGTTGATGTGTTTGTTGGCGCGCGCGTGTGAGTGTCGGCGACGCGTGTGTGTTTCTTTCCATTGGTTTAATTTGGTTAACGTTATTGGGCGCACAAGAAAACGAAAGAAAACTGTAATGACCCTGCAGCTGTAAATGTGCCTTTCTCCTCCGTGCACTTTCACCGCTCGGCAGACCAGACGCGATTCAAGGCGGACGGACGGACGGGCGACCGCCGCTTCACTTCCGCTCCCATGTTAACGGACATAGCTGTGCACACTGGCCGCAAGCGCGCGCGCGCCTCGCGGGGCGGAAGCGATAATTTCCGCTTTGGTTGGATTCGAGGCAGCGCGCATTTTCACTGAAATACACTCAATATCTGCATTATTACCACACATATCGATGTTGTTCAACCAGCTAATGTGTATGCAGGGACGTGCACAGGACTTTAGAGGGGCAGGTGCTCAAAGGCTGAAAAGGGCACTACACTTGTGTGTATATATTAACCGAGCGCGCGTAACGCGCGAGCGCGATTTTTAAGGGCCCTTTTCGGGCGGGGGCCCCCTTTTTATGCTTTTTGGGGGGTTATGGTGATCAAATATTGAATATTGAACTATAATAATCAGTGCAGGAGCTCACTTATCCTTGAAAGACACTTTTATCACTGACTTAAAAGGCCCATACATCTCCATAAATGTTCAGGGGGGAGGGAATAAGTGCTTACCCTACAGACCCCAAGAAGTGCTGTATATTCTGTATTGTTTAATATAAATGCATTTTTTATTCCAATCCCGATTTGTATTTGAGATTCCCAAATCCCATCGGACTTGACTTCTTCGTGTCCCTCAATGAGTGAAATACCAGCATTCAACAGCGGTTTCTATCATCATCATCATCACCACCCACGCTATGCATAAAATATATAGGTCCGCGGAGAGGCACGCTGAGGAGGCCCTGCAAACTGCAATGGAATATGGGGCATCTCTCTCTGTTTACCTAATATTTTGATTCTATCCTGACATTTTTCAGTTGGAAGGGCAGTCTATATGCTTAACGAAAAAAAAAAAATATTATTAATTTTTTTTTCAAAAAGGGCACTTTTTTGATGAGGCTCAAAAAGGCAGGTGCTCAGGCACCCCTTGGCCTCTATGTGTGCACGTGCCTGTGTGTATGTATCTTTCCCAATGCAAATAAACCATATTACTATACTTAGTAGTACCCCGCCCAACCCCCAGTGTCTGTCTGTCTGTTTGTTTGTTTGCTTGTCTATCTGTCTATATATCTGGTTGCCTGTCTGTCTGTCTGTCTGTCTGTCTGTCTGTCTGTCTGTCTGTCTGTCTGTCTGTCTGTCTGTCTGTCTGTCTGTCTGTCTGTCTGTCTGTCTGTCTATATATCTGGTTGCCTGTCTGTCTGTCTGTCTGTTTGTCTATCTGTTTGTCGATTCCACCCGTTGTGGACAGAAGCACGGATATATCCGTGGCAAGTTGTTATTGCTTTTATTCCATTTTAATAACTATTCAAGGTCGCCGAGCGGCACTGCAGATTTACCCTACTCTTTGAATTCGCCAACGTGCATTACCGGCCAGATCCTCTTAGGGGCGCTATCGCGATAATAGAGTGTTCCCTGTGGCAGAAGTTGTCCTTTTTCTTTTTTGGATCTCTAATGTAGTTTTCTACTCATCTGAAGCGATAGCTATTGTCTGTTGCATGGGATACGTTTTGAATTGCGGATTTCACTATGCAATAAGGGGATTTATCATCAGCCAATGGACATATCGATCTACCAGATGGCGATCGATAACGGGGAAATGCTCGGGGGAATCCAACCGGCTCATGGTACAATCTTTTTCACGTAAATTACAGCCCGATCGAGCCTTGTTATGATACGATACGATCGGCCTATGTGGCTAGTTAGACGAACACGGTTATTGGTAATCAATAATAAGAAACAACGTCCCTCGCCCCCCTCCCCCCCCCCCCCCCCCCTTTCATGCATACATGCTTGAGGATCGTGCCGATCATATGCAGTTTGAGTTTTAACTGTAGCACCTGTATAACGGAAATGCCATTGGATATAACGTTAGCAGCTAGTAGCCCTTTATCTAGCCTTCCAGAAAATATACTAGACCAAATCCTGTATAACGCTTATATTCACAGCGCTATAAAATGAGAACGTATTGATGATTATTCATTTTGAAGGGACGGTTTATGGACTCAATTGACAATGAGAATGGACAGATAGCAATACTATAAAATATAGATTTAGCTCTACAAACAGCCCCACGTCTGTTTACATTTGCCGGTCCTCTAGAGATTTATTAGACGCATCCCAATGGCCCCGAATGTGTTAAGTCAATCCACCTTGTCACCTATATAACCAAACCTACTAATAATGACAAACGTTTTATTTACATGTTTTATTTGCTTCCTGAGAGCTAATTATGGTAATTATTATTATTATTATTATTATTATTATTATTATTATTATTATTATTATTATTGAACAGCAACCAGTAGGCTTGATATCAGTGTATTATTGTAGCAGCTAATATATATATATATATATATATATATATATATATATATATATATATATATATATATATATATATATATATATATATATATATATATATATATATATATATATATATTAGCTGCTACAATAATACACTGATATCAAGCCTACTGGTTGCTGTTCAATAATAATAATAATAATAATAATAATAATAATAATAATAATAATAATAATAATAATAATAATAATAATAATAATAATAATAATAATTCAATAATAATAATTCAATAATTTTAAATAAAAGAATAATAATAATAAATATAAATAGCCTGTATTCTATAGGCATGTTGTGTAGGCCCTAACCAAAAATCACAACAGAGAGAGAGAGGGAGAGAGAGAGAGGGCTCGCGCTGCAGTCTGTCGTCCGTGCGCTCTGAAGTCGGACTCGGTGTGCCAGGACACACGCGCGATCTCGTACGGAACCCGCGCGGGACTTCGTGCACGTCTGGTCTACCCGGGGCGTGAGCTCGGTGTGCCCGGCCACGCACGCTGTTCTCGCACGGACCTCGCGGGTGCCTGCATGTGGGTGTGTTTGCGCTGTGGGGCGTATTCGACGCATGGGTGTGCAGTTGCCTGCTCTCACCACCTGGGGTCTTCCCGTCAGGAAGTCCAAGACCCACTGGCAGAGGTCATAGTTCAAGCCCAGGTCCCTGAGCTTGGCTACGAATTTGGAGGGGACTATGGTATTGAATGCTGAGCTGTAGTTGAATAGCATTCTCACATAGTTCCCCTGCCTCTTGTCCAGGTGTGAAGCTGCTGTGTGCAGCACATGGGCTATGGCGTCCTCCGTGGACTTGTTGGGACGATATGCAAATTGCAGGGGGTCCAGGTTGATGAGGAGGGAGGAACAGATGTAGCCCTTCACAAGCTTCTCAAAGCACTTCATGGCTATGGAGGTGAGAGCTACAGGGCGATAGTCATTGAGGCAAGCTTTTTTGGGTACAGGGATAATGGTGGACTTCTTCAGACAGGTGGGGATGACAGCCTGTTCTAAGGACAGGTTGAATATGTCAGTGAATATCGGGGCCAATTGGTCGGCACAGACTTTTAGGATGCGGTCGGGGATACCGTCCGGTCCTGCTCCCTTCCTGATATTCACTTTCTTAAAGGTCCTCCTGAGCTCATGTTCTGTTATCCTGATCCT
>NC_140171.1:51783951-51823729 GCF_963971535.1 Notolepis coatsorum | reverse complement strand
AAAAGGGTCCCGTCAGTCCATTTGTGTCAGTTTTTATATCCAGCTCATGAAAAAAAAGATCCCCTTCATCAGGAACTTCCGTTCCACCGAAATAATCCTGCAACAGGTATTGTTCCCCGACGCTCCGCGCTTCAGTCCAATCGTCCAGACAGACCCTGTTGTGACAGGCCGTCCTCAGCCCCAATAAAGAAGCCACTTCCTCTGACCCGGCTACATTCACAACATCTTTCAGTGTCATTGTCCCAACTGCTTGCAGACACTGTCCAAGCCCAGGTCTACTCCTTCCTGAATGTCCAGCCAGGCTCCACACATCAGAAGCTCCATTATCATGGTAACATTATATTATCCAGTTTTCTGAGCTTCTTCACAATCTTTCTCAGTCTAAAAACTTCCTGGGAAGTGTACCCCCCATTGTTCTTCGACCTCATTTGAGTCCTTGCTGAAAAAATAAACATCTCCAAATCTTCAAAAAAATCTTCCACTTTGACACTTCTCAAATTTTTTGTTGTGTGCAGGAAATTCTGTATCTGCCTGACTGCATAACATTTTTTCCGTTGTGAATCAGACACTTGAGAAGCATTTGGGAACTCATCTTCCTCAACACTTGAAATGTCATCCCCCCATTGTTTTTCAATCTCACCCCATTGTTTTTCAACTTCAACCTGTGTCTTCTACACCCTCCTGACTCTCTTTGACCAAACTTGTCACTCCTTCCTTATCCTGAGAGCCCACCCCTCCATCACTTCCCACCACACCATCCACTGTCTGACTGTGTACATTGTCCACCACATTCAAATGTTCCCCTATTACTTCACTTGTCATATTTTTTTGATCCCTTTTTTTACCCTGACGCGGTGTTGGGCTTGGGGGGACAAAAAAACCTCTGCTCTCCCCTGTTACCTCGCCACTTGTTGAAGGGGGGGCAGCATCTCTTATTCCCACCTCCTTACCTACACAACCACTGGTCAAGGGGGGAAAAGCGTCTCCCACCCCTCCCTCCTCTGTACCTGCACCACCCGCACCACCCCCTGTTACCCCACAGTCGCCACTAGTTGAGGGGGGGGGCAGCTTCCCTCACTCCTCCCTCCTCTGTACCAAGGCTCTGCTTTGTACCTGCTACACCGGTTCTGTGGCCCTGCAGCTGGATACTATCTGCTGCGCTACTGTCGGTCTGCAAAGGGACTCTATTTACATTGCTGGCAGTCTGCAGCGGGACTCTGTTGTCGTCACTGCTCTCTGCTCTGCGCTGCAACACTCTTCCCTCCTCTGTACCACTACCTGCGCTGATCCCAGCCCCACGCTTCTCCTGGGGCTGAGGCGGAGGTCGCCTTGCCCCTCTCCCCGCACAATCTCGGGAGATATGACCCAGTTCCCCGCATCCGAAACACTTCCCCGAATTACCAGAACTCACAAAAACCACATAATCAACCTTTATCTTAAAAACCAACTCAAGCTCCTCTCCGCTGTTGTTTAGAATCATTAAAACCTGTGTGAGACAACATGCTTTAAAAGCGGAGATTTACATCCAGACGAAATTTTTCTTATAGGGGAAATTATCCTCCCATGTCGTGCTAGTTGACTTCTCAATAGTTCGTCACTGATGAACGGCGGAACGTTGGAAATAAAGACATTTCTGCCTGGTGTGGAGAGCGGCTCTACAGAAAGAAAAGCCCCACCAACACTTATCCCCGATTGAACCAGTGTGTGCACTCAAGAAAAATCACTACTCCTTGATTCATTCTCGCAGCTGATTTAATGCTTTTATGTCCAACAATACTTCCAACTGCCAAACTGCAGTCCTCTACTGACACATTAGGAACAGATATCTTAATACCATGCTTTCTACCAATTTTGGAAAAGTCCATATTGGCGTCTGACGTCATCCAGCAGCACAGCCTGGCCGATGCGGCCAAACAAACAAAACACTCCCACTTAACCCTATACACACCAAAACACACAGCAAACCAACACTACACTTATAATACAATATCCCATAAACAAATTAACAAAATAGACAGATAAAGATCGAAAAAAACTCACTACACCTCCAATCTCCAACCTCTCCAATCTCTCCAATCTCATTCCCAGCATGCACTGAGAGAGAGAGAGAGAGAGAGAGAGAGAGAGAGAGAGAGAGAGAGAGAGAGAGAGAGAGAGAGAGAGAGAGAGAGAGAGAGAGAGGTTCCTGCTTGCCGCCAGTGGCGTCGCGTGGGTAAAATAACAGAGGATGCCAAAAAAAAGTTATAAAAAAAAAATTATAATTATGTTATTAATATTTTTATTTGTTTTTGTTTTTTTTATATTTAAGCCAAGCAGTCACCATGTACAGTATGGCTCGGCGGCGTTACTACTATGAACAAAACAAAGCCAAGAGAACAGTTTTGACTCTTCAAATAAAGTGACTATATTTATTTTTCCAAATAAATATAATTTGAGTCAATCACAAAATTCACAATCCGTCAATGTCATTAACAATGTGTTTCCCTGAACAATGAGTGAACTAAAAACCAACAGGTATTGTGCTTTGTCAGCAGATAAAACATTTGACACTATAGGAGAGGAGACTGTTGTGGTCTTGGTCCATGAAACAACTATTACTTGGCATTTATAGGACAGCACGCCTCAAAAAGAATTAAATAAACCAAACAAACATCACAGGTACATATGTCCGTGGTGAAACTTACGTGTTGTGATTGTCACGTGTCTGGTGCGCCCAGCAATCCTACTGCCATGTATGTCCCTATGCCATAAATGTCATGTATGTTGTATATGTCATAAATGTCATTATGAATTGAAAATGTGGGACCCTGATGTAAACAAGACAAACGTCTTTCTCTGGTCTGCATCCCCTTAACAATTGTGTGTATTGAGCCGTACTGTATTGTACCCATTCTGCAATCTGTTAAATAAAGTTTTTATTCATTCATTCATTCTGTAAAATGCGGAAGCAGCCATTTTAGCGATAGCTCAGTGATTCTTTTACTCGTTTATAAAAATGATTTAAAATGTTTATTAGCAACGCCGAGCTTTCAAACCCCGCCGCTTGTGTGTGTGAAACCCTAATGGAACGCTGGGTACCTTTGAAATCTACATCTGATATATTTTGGACCCACCGCTAGCTTTTAAGCAGTACTTGGTGGTGCAAATGAACCTGGCTACTATGGAGGAATAAGTGACTGCGTATTGAACCCCTGGCTTGCTGTCTCGTTATCACAAACAGCTACAACCAAGCTAGCCGTCGCACAATAATGTTAGTAGTTAGCATCCAAGCTAGAAACTGCTTAGGCTGCTTACCTGGCCAATAATGTGGTCATCCTCCTGGACAGATAGATTTGTTAAATCATAATATCCACAGTGGTGTGCTGTGCTGGTCCTCAGTAAATGTCCCGCCGGCGAAAAATAAGTTGCTAATAAAGTGCTAATGTTTGACTACTAGAGGATTCGAACGCGCCCGCGAGGGGATGACGTCCAGACGTTGTTTGTCACGTTAGGTGGACATCAGGTGGAAACGTTCTGGACTGGCTCGCCCCCAGGGCGGCAAATTTGAAGACGCTAGACTACTTTGCTGTCAGATGGCCCGTGGGGTCTATACATGTTGGTTATTATATACATCCCACGTGGGAACCCCTTTATTAAGCTTGAATCTTATTGGCTAATAATTGGTTCTGGAGTCCACAACCATGAATCACATGGTGGAAGCTAGAAAAAGATACCTCCCCCCTCCCCTCTGCCCTCTGTTCTCTATTCTGCCTGAGCTGCAGTGACTGAAGCTGCAGTGAGCACAGAGTGACTGCCAGCCTGCCTCAGTGAGTCTGACAGTGTTAGAGAGAGTGAGGAGAAGAGGGAGAAAAAAAAAGAAAAAAAGTATAACACAGAGATGAAAAATAATGATTTTTTTTATTATTATTGTAAACTATATAAAACAAATATTATTTGTATTTTTATTTAAATTTTCAATTTAAATTTAAATGTTTTACTGTTCATATTTTTCTGGGGAAGCATGGCTTCCCTTGGCTTCCAGGAGAATTCGCCACTGCTTGCCACAGGGCTGTATAACAGCATATAGGGAGGGCTGGAAATCTATTGTGCTCCCACTGTCCTGTGGAGGGCGGCAATACGCCTAGTTGTGTAGTCCGCCGGAAATATACAAGAAGAAGAAGAAGAAGAAGAAGAGAGAGAGAGAGAGAGAGAGAGAGAAAGAGAGAGAGAGAGGGAGCGCATTTGAGCGGTCTGATGCTCTGTAGCTAACCACACCAGGATTGCATTTTGTCACCACAGTTGGAAGCTGGAGGAAGCGATATAAAGAAACAAATTGCCAATAAATGTTATCTTTGGACCTGTTGTCAAGCCTCATCAATATACCCCCCCCCCCCCCCCATTTCCTCACTAATGGAAATGGTATCGCGGGGTCACGTTAGTTAGATAGTTTAGCGTTAGCTGAGAAGCTAACAGCGGCTAACGTTAGCCAGTTGCTCAATTCAATTCAATTGAAGGTCTGAGCTGGTCTATGTCTAATGAAATGACAATTGCTCATCATTGAAGGTCCGCATTGGTCTGTGTCTATAATGAAATGAGAGGAAAACGCTGCGCTAAAGCAAGTCGGTCCGTGTTGATAGTTTGTTTTTACCCGCGGCGGCAAACTGACGGCTAATACTCGATGTTCACGATATAGCAATTTACTACATCTCACGTAGAACAAGCCACGATACATCGAGTATACTCGATATATCGCCCAGCCCTACCTCTTATCTCCACGCACCTAGCATGCACGCGAAACAAACAAATGCACCCACTTGCACGTGACCAAGCAACTCCCATGCGTCTCCCTATTTGACGCCGGAAATGGTCACGCTCACCCTCCTCATTTCGTTTCCAAAAATGCGGAAGTAGCAGTGCACTTCGTGAACTGCTTGTTATGGAAGTAGGGAGATATTACACAATGTTGGGTATTCGCCAGAAGTTCACCAGCCCCCGGAATCTTCTCGGCACATCCTAACAGCGCAGCGGTCCTGTCCTGGGTTTCCTCGTCTCGTGACAGTGGACCGAGGGACGTCGCGCGACGGTTAGCAGTCGAGCTAAGTCGTGCACAGGTAGGGCCTGCGCTATCAGGCATTGATACTAGCATGGGTAATACTGCTCGTTGTCTCGTGAGACGACCGAGTGATGTATTGGCGCGGGGGGCTGGATATTTGGGAAAACATGACTCTCTTTTGGATGTTTTCCAAGTATCCTAGCACGCACAGCTAATGGTAATGCTACAATGTTAGGGCGCCGTTCCCATGTTCCCCGCCGAGGGCTGTCTTTACTGTCTTCCCTCCTCTTAACCATTCATGCTGATGGTCAATCGGTGTCTAATGTTGGGGGTTTAACGGGGGCTTGTTTACCATTTACATGGGTGGATGGGCTGAGGCTCAGGGCAGGTGTGCTTTTTGTGAATCTATGAATTGAAAATGGGGGTCCCTGATGTGGACAGGACTAACGTTTTCTCTGGTCTGCATCCCCTTAACAAGTGTGTGTATTGGGCTAGCCCATTCTGCAATATGTTAATAGAGTTTTCGTTCATTCATTGATTTATCCCTTCATGGGTGCACACCGCAGTGGAGGTTGTTACATGACTACTAGTGAGGCAGTGTTTCACTAGTAGTAGACTTTGGTCTGCAGCCACCACTGGTGTTCCGTGCTTAGTGAAGCAGGCGGCATCGGTCTTTTGCCCTGACATGGTGGAACGGTGTCCCGCCCGGCAGACGCTATGAGGCGAGTTGGCCCGGCAGGTGGCTGGTGGGCTGATGAAGCCTATATCGCCACGGTACATAATTTAGCAGCGACTGGCAACATTGCTCAATTGGCTGTTTTTCTGTAAATAATTGTGTCGGGTGGTGGGGCCTTAGGGCCAGCCGACGTCAAAACCATCGCGTGAGGTTTTGAGGTTATTCAGCTTTAACCGCAGGGAGGGCTAGGATGCTGTCAACGGTTGTTCACAGGCATTTTTTGTTGGAGCAATCTTCCCTTGAGGAGGGGAGAGGTCTCCTCCTCGGGGTTCCCCTCTCCGCGGGTGGACCTTGGTCTGTCCGCGGAGGCGTAGGCGGTATTTGACCTGGGCTCCATGCTGCCCCACACCGCGCAGCCAGAGGTGAGAGCACGGCCTCGCCAACGGCTGCGGCGAGGCCCCCGACTGAGATACACTGTACACAAAGAAAACAGGTGATCACAAGGCCGACAGCCTCGCCGGCCCGAGGGATCGGCTACATTAGATGAGCATGCCCTAAAAAACCATCACCGTCTAGCTGTGTCTAGCACGCTCTCCGGTTACTCCCCCCTGCTACGCTACGAGACACAAGGCTCTGATTTGTTCCCTTTGGCTGCGGGCCGCGTGCTTCCAGTGAAGCATAAGCGGCCCCACGTTTCGCTTCTCATGGGGACAGGGGCTGACACCCAGTTGCTAACTAGGCCTGGGTCTGCCTGTGAGAATGCTGTGCTGTCAAGCGGCTCCCACCAGCGTTTCCGTTAGCCGGTAATTACCGGTATTTGACCGGCAAAATCTGTTGAAGTCCGACATATTTAATCTCTCCGGTCTTAATGTCCGGTGAAAATAATTCCCTCTAAGCACAATTTGATCATTTGAATTGTATTAAAATAGGCTAAAATTAAATAGCCTATGCGATGAACGAAACAATCATTACATTTGTTTCATCGTTGCTTCACCAAGCAGGTATAATAATGCGGGAACTTGCTGCTAGATTTGCGACTGCATGCAGCTGCAGAGCCGCAGAATCCACCATAACCCACCCATCTGTACCGGCAGAGTGCAGTACTCCAATTCAGCCATTGGCAATTCAGCTGTTGGGTGGGGGGCGCTGTTGAGCGGTCCCAAGATAGAGCCTGAATACAGCTGAATCTGCTGCTCTGCAGCGCCCTACTCCCGCAAATAAGTTGTTGGGAGGTGGAGAGAGTCATCACGCAACCACGATAATGTTGCCGTCTCTCTCTGCCAAATTTCTTAGTTCTTCGCTTGATATAATTAATACAAATGTCCAATATAACGGAATTCGTTAGCTCATAAAAATGTGATTATAACAGACTGCTGTTTATTAATGTCGGGCGACTGCCCACAGACACCTATTTGATTTAAAGTCTGCAGCAGCACGGAGTCTCGGGACTTATTTTATTTGGAATATAATGACTATACGCAAAAGTAGCCTAGTTTTAAGTTAAAATATTATAAATCTTGAGGATGTTATTCTTTATATAGCCTACCTATCAATTGTTTTTAAGCTCAATAAACTCTGACCGGAATTTCTCTTATTTGACCGGTAGATTTAAATCTACCGGACCCTGAGACCGGCAACAATTTTTTCGAATGGAAACCCTGGCTCCCACACCACACGTTCTGCGTCTGTGTTTGGTGAGCCTGGTGTTGTGTCTGTTGACGAAGAAGGCTGTCAGCGGGGGAACTCGAGGCCCAGGAGGTCGCAGTGTGAGTTCCCCCAGCCCCGCCCTCACCAGGCCGGGTATCATGTTAGTGCCTCCCCCGACCGGAAGACCGGCGGTGGTCAGTCAGGCACGTGTGGTTTGGGTGGTAGTAATATCACTACAGGGCTACGGGACCCACCCTATCGGGCAGTGTGGGGACCACACGCCTTGCATGTCCAGCTGCAGAGCAGGCTGTCCTCAGCAAGCTAAGCCGGGAAGAAGCTCAGCGGGGGAGCCTATGTCACCAGGGGTGATGGCCGCTCCCCCCGTATCAGACCGCTGTCGGGGTCCCCCCCTTGGGTGCGATTGCCTCGTTGGTATAGTCAGGGTGCGATATCCCGGCTCCACGAGACACCCTGCTCGCGCGGTTGGCGAGACCAGGGTTGACAACGCACAGCGGGAGGGACCGGGCCACCTATCTACGATTCCAAGCGGACCAGCGGCAGTTGGCGGCGGGGGCGCTTTGGAATTTTACCACGTATGGCTACAGTCGGTGTGGATGGAGAGAACACTGAGGGCGGCGCTTGTGTTACAGTTTGCACACCCCCCGCCCTCCGTTTTTGGGTTTGGTACAGACTCTATTATCAGAGTCCGCGGCGGTGACAGCCCTGGCCGAGGAGATTCGTTCTCTGGCGGCGAAGCAGGCCGTCGTCGTGGTCCCATGGGAGGACGCGATGAGCGGCATTTCCTCCCGATATTCTCTGGTGCCCGAGAAATCGGGGGGGGGGGGGGGGGTGTCAGACCCATACTGGACTTGTCCCATGGAAGGTTCAGAATGTTGACCGTCACCCACCTGTTAAGTACTGTCAGGTGGGGGACTGGTTCACCTCCATAGACCTGTAGGATGCGTATTCACATCCCGATCTTCCCTCCTAGGACATACCTATGCTTTCTTTTCAGGGCTTAACGTACGGGTACCAGAGGCTGCCGTTCGGCTACTCTCTGGCTCCTCGCATCTTCACCAAGTGCGTGGAGACCGCGCTGAGGTCTCTGCGTCGTCGGGGGATATGAATTTTATTTTACCCTGGACGACATTCTGGTCCTCGGCCGGTCAGAGAAGATCGCCAGGTCTCATACCAGGCAGGTGGTGGAATTCCTCACCAGCCTGGGTTTTGCTGTAGACTGGAAGTAGAGTACTCCTCTTCCCAGTCAACGGGTGAAGTACTTGGGCTTATTTCTAAGCTCAAGGTCTATATGAGCATCCCTCTCAGAGCGGCGGCGAGTGGATGTTCTCGGCGCGCTCGGGAGGTTGCGTCCTAGGATGGTTACGGCGCTGTCCGTGATGCGCCTGCTCGGTATGATGGCATCTGCTCACTCTGTGGTCCCTCTTGGCCTCCTCTTCATGAGGAGGATGCAGAGGTGGTTTTTCCAGTATGGAAATGGACCCGGTGAGAGACAAGTGGAAGCGGCTGAAGGTTCCCATGTCAGTACTGGGGGACCTCGTCCTATGGGGAGGGCCTGGGGCCTGGGTCCCCGTGGGCAGCAGGCTGTCACACGTCACGGTCTTCACTGGCGCCTCCCTCGCGGGATGGGGGGGACGTGTCGGCCCAACGGAGTAGGGGGCAGCTGACAGGACCATGGTGCCCGGTCTGCACTACATTTCAATGTGTTGGAATTGAAGGCAGTCCTTCTGGTCCTCAAACGGCTCGGCCACCTTGTGGTGGGCAAGCATGTTTTGATCAGGACGGACAACACAACGTCAGGGTCGTATATTGACAGACGGGGAGGAGTACGCTCCCCCCGTCTGCACCGGGCGGCGGTCGAGCTCGGGCTATGAACGTTTCTCAATCTGCGCAGCCTGAGGGCTCTCCACATCCCTGGCAGGGAGAATGTGGGTTCAGATGTGATGTCGCGGGGCGGTCCTCACCATGACGAGTGGGGACTATGTCCAGACATAGTCGGACAGGTCTGGGACCGATTCCGTGGCCGCCCGGGATTCTGTACGCATTCCCCCCCATACACCTGATAGCTCAGCTTTGATCCTGGTCGCGGCGGGCGGGGGCTCAGCTGTGTGGTTCCCGCCCTGATTCAGCTCTTGGTAGCCCCGCCGTGGCCTGTTCCATGGTCAGGCCTGTTTCTCTCTCAGGCACGCGTAACTCTGTTCTGCCTCCTGTTCTGGGGCAGCCTCTAGGCTTGGCTGCTGAAAGAGTGAATCTGGTGGGGATGCGTCTTGACTCTTCTGTGGTTAACGCCATCCGGAATGCGCGCGCTCCGTCCACTACCGCGGCTTACGTTGGGAAGTGGCATATGGTCGAGTGTGGGGGCAGAACATTGTTCAGCCACCCTCTCGTGAAACGTTTCCTGCTTGGCGCTCTGCGTTTCAAGCCTGTGGAACGTTCTCTGTCTCCGAGTTGGGACCTCCAACTGGTCCTGGGCCGGTTGTCGGAGGCCCCGTTTGAGCCTCTTGAGCAGGCGCCATTGGATCGGCTGTCCTTTAAGACCGCGTTCCTTTTGGCCATCACCTCCGCTAAGCACATGGGTGAGCTGTGTGCTCTCTCGGTGCAGCCTGAGTGCCTGTCTATTCGGGCCGATAGCGGTGCAACCTAATCCAGGGAGGCCTAATCCAGTCTTCGTGCCAAAGAATATCCGGATCTCTTTTCGCTCCAGGGATATTGTGGTTCAGGCGTTTCATCCACCTCGTCACGCTAGTGGGTTGGAGGCGGGCCTTCACCTGTCGTGTCCTGTCCGTGCACTGAGGGTTTGCCTTAGTCGGACGCAGGATCTCAGGGCTTCCGATCAACTGTTTGTTTGTTACGTTGCCCCTTGCACGGGTAAGGCGCTGTCCAAGCAGCGCCTGTCACATTGGTTGTGCGAGGGCATTGCCCTTTGCTACACATTGGCTGGACTCGTGGAGTGGCGGCCTCTGCTGCCCTGTTAGGGGGGGCCTCGCTGGAGGACATCTGTGCTGCGGCCTCCTGGTCCTCCCCGGGTCCTTTCGTTAGGTTTTACCTCGTGGACATGACTGGGGGTTCTGTCTCTCAGGCGGTTCTGAGGTATGGGACCTCTCCTGCGTCCCGCCATCAGGTGGGCTAGCAGGGGTGTGTGGGTGTGGGCCACGGGGTGCTGTGTCACACATGGTCCCGCCTGTGCTGTGCGTTCAGGGGTGCCTAGTTCCCCCTTTTTCGCACTTTGGTGGAGTTGACTGCCTCCCCCCCTTCGTTAGGACGGGCGGGTGGACGGGACTCCCCTCCTCCATGGCTGGGGCTTACGGGCCCTCAGGGGGTACACTTGTTGGACCATATCTCATTGGCAGAGCGAGACACGATAGGTCAAACACCCTGAGGTCCCTTGGATGTTTTTCCACTTTTGGAAATCAAACTGGGAGGGTGAGCGTGACCATTTCCGGCGTCATATAGGGAGACGCATGGGAGTGGCTTGGTCACGTGCAAGTGGGTGCATTTGTTTGTTCCACATGCACGCTAGGTGCGTGGAGATAAGAGGTTATCTCATTGGCAGAGCGAGACGCTCAGCCAGTATTCATATAACTAGGTTATGAAATAACCTTCTGTTTCTCATTGTGGCAATAAATAAACTTGCATTTTTTGCATAAAGCAAGCATTTGTCGACTCTCATGTTGATAAGAGTATTACAACTTGAAAAATATCTGTTTAAGGCAGACCTGGGCATTGTACGGCCCGCGGATGATTCTGACCGGCCTGCGAAAGATTACATGATAATATATATTTTTTTTTATGTCAACGTTCACACGCACAATATACGCTTACCTAGGATTTGACTTGATTCAACAAGTTCAAGTTTGGATTTCTTTCTTCACAACTGAGGTAGGTAGATAAAAAATGTTGAGACTAAAGTACAGAAAAAAGGTATCGATTCACAGGTACCGGTACCGTATCGGTTCAAATGTGAACGGTACCCATCCCTACTGAACACACAACTGCAGGGCAAGGGCATTTTTGCTCATGAAATGCATAGCCATGTGAAAGCCTTCATGACAAAGTTGCAATTAATTTCAAGGCAACTAGGCAGCAACAATCTCAAACACATGAAAACCCTGAAAGAAGTCAAACCATCAGCTGATCACCGGCACAGGTACTCATCCATGTTGGGAGCACTGCATGATGAATTTTCAAGACGTTTTCAAGATTTCAAAAAGGTTGAGGATGAAATGCAGCTGGTTTCCTCTCCCTTTACCTGCAGTGTTGATAGTGCACCCACTGATGTTCAGCTTGAACTCATTGACCTGCAGTCTGATTCACTACTGAAAGAGCACTTTAAGTCAGCATCACTGCTAGAGTTCTGCTCTCAAGGAGGAGAACTTTCCAAACATGAGGAGACATGCTCAGAAGATGTTGGTTCTCTTTGGATCCACCTATATGTGAACAGACATTCTCAGTCATGACGTTTACCAAGTCCAGGTACAGATCCTCTCTCACTGATGAACATCTGGCAGCTGTGCTTCGCATCTCCACCTCAGACATGCAACCTGACTTTGATGGACTTGTTAAAGCTCAACAGAGACTGGATTTATCACACTGAATGAAAAAAAAAAATAGCTGAAGAACACTAAAATGTGGAAATATAACAAGTGAAATGGGACACTTGATATTTTCTTTTCTTTTTTTTGCACAGTTCTGAAAACATTAAATGTTTAATATAGGCATGTAAAGTAAAAAAGGCTACTGGGACACTTTTCTTTACACAGTTCAGTGATATGTCTTGTTTATTTTGGCTATAAGATGATGTGATGTCTTTAGAAAGCTAAGAAAATCCTTGTTTCAATAGTATATGAAACTCAAAATAATAACTTTATTTGTATAGCACTTTTTCATACATGCCCTTTGTTATTAATGTTTCACATTTTGTTCATCATTTTGGAAATAAATTCTATTTGAATAAATGATATTTTTGAAAGCTACCTCACCTTTTAATTGCCAAATAATAACATACACTCTTACCAGGGGTCAAAACAATGCCATTTACTGCTTTTTATATAGAAATAAAATGTATATTATGCATAATTGAGTTTGGAATTTTGGCCCGGCCCTCCAACATATTTTCAGTTGCTCATTCGGCCCCCCGGGAAAAATAATTGCCCACCCCTGGTTTAAGGTATACAACAGAAACAAAATACAAAAAAACAAAGAAATATGCGATTAATTAGCTATTTATCACGATTAACTATGGACAATCATGCGATTAATCAGATTAAATATTTTAATCGATTGACAGTAGGGATGTCCGATATTATCGGCCGACCGATATTATCGGCCGATATCGGCAGTAAAATGTGATATCGGAAAATATCGGTATCGGTTTAAAAAAAGAAAAAAACAATAACAATATTTGTTATATATATATCCAATGAAATTATTAGTTACCTGAAATTATTCAGTTTTTTGGGGGGGGAAACCCTGCATATATCGGTATCGGTTGATATCGGTATCGGAAATTAAGAGTTGGACAATATCGGAATATCGGTATCGGTAAAAAAGCCAATATCGAGCATCCCTAATTGACAGCCTTAATTATAATTGTCATCATACAGCACAAGTACAGTACAATACAATGCAAATAAGTTAGCATCTAACCTGAGTGCAATGTAACAGTAAAGGGCATTAACAATATACAGTGTGATATTACTGCTAGCTAAACACCTTAAATATGTCAGTCCGATGATAACTTCTCGCCTTGCTATTTGCTTTACTGGCTTCGTGATTCATGGCTTGTTAGTTTCAAGTTCAAGTTTCAAGTTTCAAGTTTCTTTAATAGTTGTCATACAGAAGTACAGAATACTTTCATACAAAATGCTTCTTACTGTTACGCTCCAGAGACTGTGCTAGACAAGATAGTATCAAATAACATAGTATAGCATGTAATTTAGAAGAAGAAAATGAGGTCACAGTGTTCGGTATAGACATATGTACAATGTTCTGAGTTACCATATAATATACAATACTATGCAGTGTACTAATGTACAGTACTATATAGTGCAAAGCAGAAATGGGATGAGGTACAATTTAGGTACAATTTACAGTAAGGTGTACGAGTTGTAGTGCAATCCTTCATCAATAAATATAAAGTGTGGGGAGTGGGTGCTACAGTGTGTTTGTTTAAAGTGGGTGTGTGCTATAAAGTGTGTGGAGTGGGTGCTACAGTGTGTTTGTTTAAAGTGAGTGTGTGCGTGTGGATGTGTGTGCTATGTGCGTTTGGTGGTTGTTGTTGTGTAGTGTTCATTGTTCGTTTAGCAGCCTGATGGCCTGGGGATAGAAGCTTCTTCTGAGTCTTTCTGTGCTCGCCTTGAGACTCCGGTATCGCTTGCCTGACCGCAGCAGTTCAAATTGTGCGTTCGGCTGAACGTGTCACTCTTTGTAGTCTGCTTCGGTCTTGTGCAGTGCTATTCCCAAACCAGGAGATGATGTTGCCAGTCAAGATGCTCTCTATTGTACATGAGTAGAAGTTCTTAAGGATCTTCTGACTGACTTGGAACTTCCTTAGGCGCCTGAGGAAGTAGAGGCGTTGTCGTGCCTTCTTCACAACACTGTCAATGTGTGTGGTCCATGTCAAGTCCTCGGATATGTAGGCTCCGAGGTACTTAAAGCTGTTGACTCTCTCAACCGGTGCCCCGTCGATGCTGAGGGGGCTGTAGTCCTTGACCCCCGACCTCCTGAAGTCCACAATCATCTCCTTTGTTTTGCTGACGTTCAGGGAGAGGCTGTTTTCCTGGCACCATCCCGCCAGGACCTTGACCTCTTCCAGGTAGGCCCTCTCGTCGTTGGCAGAGATCAGGCCCACCACCACTGTGTCGTCAGCAAATTTGATGATTGTATTGCTACTCCGCTGAGCCACACAGTCGTGTGTGTACAGGGAGTAGAGGAGGGGACTCAGAACACAACCCTGGGGGGCCCCTATGTTGAGGGTGATGGATGAGGAGGTGCAGTTGCCTGCTCTCACCACCTGGGGTCTGCCAGTCAGGAAGTCCAAGACCCACTGGCAGAGGTCATAGTTCAAGCCCAGGTCCCTGAGCTTGGCTATGAGTATGGAGGGGACTATGGTATTGAATGCCGAGCTGTAGTCGATGAATAGCATTCTCACATAGTTCCCCTGCCTCTTGTCCAGGTGTGATGCTGCTGTGTGCAGCACATGGGCTATGGCGTCCTCCGTGGACCTGTTGGGGCGGTATTCAAATTGCAGGCGGTCCATGTTGATGGGGAGGGAGGAGCAGATGTAGCCCTTTACTAGCTTCTCAAAGCACTTCATGGCTATGGAGGTGAGAGCTACAGGGCGGTAGTCGTTGAGGCAAGCAGGCTTGGATTTTTTGGGTACAGGGATAATAGTGGACTTCTTCAGGCAGGTGGGGATGACAGCCTGTTCTAAGGACAGGTTAAATATGTCAGTGAATACTGGGGCCAGTTGGTTGGCACAGACTTTTAGGACGCGGCCGGGGATGCCGTCCGGACCTGCTGCCTTCCTGATATTCACTTTTTTAAAGGTCCGCCTCACCTCATGCTCTGTTACCCTGAACACTGCGTCTCCATCAGCAGCCGACCCCCCCCCCCCCCCCCCATTGCCGTGGCTTGTGGGCTGGTGTTGTTATTACCAGCATCAAACCTCGCATAGAAGGTATTGAGGTCATTTGCTAAGGAGATGTCACTGTTCAGTTTGAGGGAGGCGCCTTTGTAGTCTGTCATCGTTTTGAGCCCCTGCCACATAGCTCTAGAGTCAGCCTGTTCAAACTGGAGTTCAATTTTATCCTTGTAGCGTCGCTTGGCCTCTGTCACTGTCCTCCTTACGTTGTATCGCGCCACCTTGTGGTCATTCATGTTGCCTGCCACTAGGCCGTCGTTGTATGCTTTGGTGCGCGCTCTCAGAGCTTCACGGACGGATTTGTCTACCCAGGGTTTTTGATTTGGGTAAACTCTCATTTTGGTAGTGGGGATTGTTTCTTCCACCATAGTACGAACATAGTCCAGCACTGTCTCCGTGTAGACATGAATGTTATCTGTGTCGCGGAACACGCTCCAGTCTGTGCAGTCAAACGCAGCCTGTAGCGTCTCCTCTGACGTCAAATCCCATTTCTGCACCTCTCGCAAGACTACGGGAGTGCTTTTGATTCTTTGTTTGTACTTTGGTGAAAGGAAAATGGACGCGTGATCTGATTTACCAAAGCCACTAGCAGAATGAGCCTTGTATCCACCTTTGAATTGCGTGTAACAGTGATCTAGGATGTTACCGCCTCTGGTGTTACAAGTCACATGCTGATAGAAGTCAGGTAATACCTTTCTCAGATTGGCGCTATTGAAATCACCCACAACTATGATGGCGGCATTAACGTTCGCTGCCTGGAGTTTGTTTACCTCGTCGTGAAGCCTGGAGAGCGCGGCACTATTGCTGGCTTGCGGTGGAATATACACTCCTACAAGGATGATCGCCGTTAACTCCCTCGGGAGGAAGAAAGGACGACACTTGATGGTTATATATTCCAGGTCTGGGCAACAGTGGTTCGATAATTCCTTCACGTTAGCTGGATCGCTCCAATTGTTGTTAAACATGAAGGCAATACCTCCTCCACGTTGTTTGCCGGACAATGCTGATCTGTCCTTGCGGTGGATGAAGAAGTGTTCGGCCGGTTGTATGGCGTGGTCTGGGACGTCCGGCGTCAGCCACGTCTCGGTGAAGCAGAGAACGTTACAATCTCTAACGTCTCTTTGGTATTGAATCCTTGCTCGGATGTCATCCAGTTTATTGTCAATTGATTGTACATTGGCTAGCAATATACTGGGTAGTGGTGTTCGGTGTCTTCTGGATCTCAGCCTGTTACGGATCCCAGCTCTCTTCCCTCGCCGCCTGGTGATTCCTTTGTTCCTGGGATCAGGATCTGGTCCCATTGTTTTGAGAATTTCCAAAGGCCATTGCTGCGGTTCGGAAAGCTGATTCAGGGAGTAATCCAATCGGTAAGTTTCCCGTAATCCGATGTCTATAAGTGACTGACGGTCATACACATTAAATGCACCTACTGTTGGTACAGACAAAACTCTTAAAACTATAAATATTAACAAAAGTAAGCACAATCTCGACGGAGCGAACAGACAGGCGACCGGGCATAGCGGCGCCATCTTTTAGACTCAATGTTGTCTGTTCTGTTAGTGTCAGTCATTGAGGACAAAGCTGGTAAAGCAGCCTAAATACTGTAACTGCAGACCACTAGCATACTGTCAACATTTGTAGAACGAATCCTGCTGGATAGATTAAATGAGTTTATTAACTCCACAGATAACCAGTTTGGTTTTAAAGTTAAACATGGCACTGACTTGTGTATATGTAACGGATGGTATCGTGAAGCGCAGTCAAGAAGGGCTGGGGTGAGTAGTGGTGCTATGGGTTAAACTCACTCTCACATCCTCAAAAGACGCATAGACCCAGTACTTAGAAGTGAATTCACCTCTTGGTATAGCGGTCTGTGTTGCTGCCCGTGGTGTGGGAGACGGGGGTTCAACTCCCACTCGGGCCATCGAAGTTTGAGGTGACGTTGTCACAACCGTTACAATGGTGCCAATTGACCCGGATGCCTTGGGTGGAGTGGAGTGAGTTTGAGAGGGTGAGTGTAACGGATGTTATACAATGGCATGCACATTTCTCGATTCTGATTGGCTGAAACAGTCAAGTTAAACGTGGGTATTTGTTATAACCCCTGCTCCTGATCCCAGGACCCGCCCACAACCGAATTACAATCAATCCGCTGTGCGAGTTTTTAGAAATGAAAGCAAGATGGCGGACAATAACCTTACGAATGGATATGTTGACAGCGTCATAACGACTAAATCAAAAACGATTCTGTCACGGCGAATGTGTTAGTTTCTTACACAATGTTGGATTATGTAATTGGTGGGTCATGAGTCATTGTGGAACAAAATAAATATCACACAAATTGATTGATTGATCGATTGCAAATGTTATTACTGTCTGCCTTGTTTCCAACTGGTTAAGCTTAGGCACTCTTTCGAAGTCGCCCTCTTTCGAAGTTGGTTATGCTTAGAGTTTATCTTTAGAGCAGGGCGATAGACCACCAGCCCTGATTCCAAACTCTAAGCATAACCAACTTATTTGACATGCCCTGAGTGGGAGTCGAACCCCGGTCTCCCGTGCTGCAGGCGACATCGCAGACCACTATACCAAGAGGTGAATTCACTTCTTGGTCATGTGTCTGGATGCCTTTTAACACTTTGAGTGCCACGGACGCGTTTTGTCATTAGTTCATGCCGACTGTTGAATGCCACCAACGCTATAGCGTTTGTTTGTCGTATTTCTTTTTATTAGCGACTCTCTCTGAGCTCCATTGGGAAAATACCGCCCCCTATCGTCTCTCCCTGTGTAACTGCACCCCATTGGATTAGACTGATGGGGTTCAGCCTCCTCATTTTACTTTTCCGTCAAGGTATCTGAAGAGACCGAAGTGATCGCCGAGCCACAAAACAATGTGGAATACATATTTACAGTACCCAACGCTGAATCAATAAATGCGATCAATATTTGGAATGGCGATCAGGAATTGGAATAATCTTTTTGGAGAACATCTGATCTGAGGTAAGCAATTTATTTGACCAGTCTTGGGGTAATCAGATCTGTTTCCACCTATATATCAGCGTTTGCCCCATGTGTGTGTGTGTGTGTGTGTGCGCGCTGATCAGGAAATGAGAGAATATATTTTTCAGATCGCTTCTCTAGCGTGCATAAGTACACATATACTATCGATAATCTAGCGTTTATTTGAAAACTATACATGAATAGGCAGAAAAATTACAACGTTTTTTGTGTATTCCAGAATATTCCAGTAAATGCCGTTTATCACGGAATCTTTATATTTTCCTGAAACTTTCAAGAAAACGAGGGCTTTTCAAAATGCTATAAAACGGAAATTAACCGATTAAAAAACAATCCGTTTCGACAATGTTGACTGCAAACAAGTCATTGATAAGTGACGGGCAGATTAGACACAGCCATCATTTAAGACAGAGATTATGCGTTCACAATGCTATCATTGAAGTGGGTGGTGGCATTCAACCATATTTTACCATGTTAACAAGTGGCAACCAAAGTGTTAAGGGGAGTGAGTTTTACTTGCAGTACCGCTATGTGCCACAGTCACAACACATGAAGTCCATCGTGACTGTGGATATACTTGCGGTACCTCCGTTACACTTGAACCTCCCCTCTCCTGCCACCATAGTGTCATGAAGCCTGCATTTAATCAATAAAGCAACACTTGACTTGACCTGACTTGACACACACATACACCATTTAAGCATTACATCACGCGACAGAGTGTGTTATAGAAATTAGATCACGCCTATGGGTGGTTGTTAGACTCCCATAGGTGTGATCTAATTTCTATAACACACTCTGTTGCGTGATGTAATGCTTTTATACAATGACCGAATTCATCCAACCTTATTGCTATACAATAAACACACATTAATTGAAGATTTATTGACAAAACCATCCGCAGAAAAAGTAGTAAAAAAGCGTGTGGAAGCAGCTCGGAGGTGCGCTGTTTCAAGGCAAGAATGAAGTGAGCGTGTGTTATTGGTTTGATTGATTGATTGATTGAACATTTTATTAATGTCCGCCTTGTTTCGAACTGGTTATGCTTAGGCCCTCTTTCGAAGTGGGTTATGCTTAGAGTTTATCTTTAGAGCAGGGCGATAGACCACCAGCCCTGATTCCAGGTGCGCTGTTTCAAGGCAAGAATGAAGTGAGCGTGTGTTATTGGATTGATTGATTGATTGCTTGAAAATGTTATTAACCGTGAAATGAGTGTCCTTTTGACGAATGGCATCTAACAACAGACTTCCCGCGATTTATATTTTGTTCCACAATGAGTCATGACCAACCAATTACATAATCCAACATTGTGTAAGAAACTAACACATTCCACGTGACAGAATTATTTTTGAATGAGTCGTTATGACGCTATCAACACATCCATTCGTAAAGATTATTGTCCGCCATCTTGGTTTCATTTATAAAAACTCAAACTGGCGGAGTGATTGTAATTTGGTTGTGGGTGGGTTCTGGGATCACGAGCATGTGTTATGAGAAATGTTTCAGCCAATCAGAATCAAGAAATGTGCATGCCATTATATAAAACACATCAAACCATAAACAAGGTGGCCTATTGGGATGTTATATCCTAATGTGAAAAACTGTGATTTTATAGGTCTGCACTTTATGTGCTCATTTTATGCCTGTCTTTTTCTGTTATAAAGCACTGTGAGCTGCCATTTTTGTATGAAAGGTGCTATCAGTGGCGGCTCGCCACTAGGGGCGCTCGGGCGCCGCCCCCCCTCAGGAACTACCCTGGTTATATGAGAGAACAAGAAAAATACGTTTTTTAATATTTACTCATTTTAAGTATGTTTGTATTTCCAATGCACAATATAACGTTATTATCGCAATTAAAAAACACTCGTTTTCCAGAGCAGGAAGTGACATCAAGTTTTTTTTATTTTTTCGTATTTCTCGGCCCGGGCTATACGCGATAGCGCTCTGAGTGCGCGTCACAGTTTGATCGCTGTATCCGTCACAGCCAATCAGTGCATAACGCGTTGTGCGTTGAAATATGACTATTATGTTGGAATCCGGGCGCGATTTGAAGCGGTCTAGCCAGTAGCGTCAAGAATATCTGTAGCCGCATTTCGCGGAGACGCTCTCTGATTGGCCGACGCCAGTATTTTTTTCCGTAGCAGAATTTCACAGAGACGATCTCTGATTGGCCGAATCCAATTTCTAATGTTCCAATTCTAGGTTATTCCTAGGTTGGTCGGTGGAGATAGTTGTGTTGTTGTGAGAATGATGCAGGCAGCTGTTTGTCTTAGACGAGCGTGCCGTGACTGCAAGTTCTTTAGACTGTTAAGCTTAGGCACTCTTTCAAAGTTGGTTAAGGTTAGAGTTTGTCTTAGAGCATGGCGATAGAACGCCAGGTAGTTTGCAGTCTGTTCGAGCGGAAATGGACAAAGGAATGTACTTGTGTTGTGCTAACGAGCTAACACTGGGCTAACAAGCTATATGGCGGATGCAGTCTGGAGACAGACTACAGTGGACAGTGGTCTGGAATACATCATCAGTGGATTATACACGTTTATCAAGCTCTCCTGCCCTGGACGTTTCAACTAAACAGTGAGTCTCTCTCTCTCTCTCTCTCTCTCTCTCTCTCTCTCTCTCTCTCTCTCTCTCTCTCTCTCTCTCTCTCTCTGTGGTTAACGTTAACGTTTGTAAATAGTTTTTTTTAGGAGCAGTACTGTTAGGCTACTGCTGGCCATTCATGAAGCGAGACATTGCTGATTGTTTATTTATTTTATAACACAAGACTATGACTACCAACTGCCTAGCCAGCCGTGTATCAATCTTGGATGCAATAATAACGTTACCACACTGACTATGTCGATGGCTCATTGATTTAACTACTGCAGCTCTCTCGGATTGAAAATACGTGGATTATGGCTTGTTCAATATCGTCTATGTTTGAATGAATGAATGAATGAGAACTTTATTAACAGATTGCAGAATGGGTACAATACAGTACGGCTCAATACACACAATTGTTAAGGGGATGCAGACCAGAGAAAGACGTTTGTCTTGTTTACATCAGGGTCCCAGATTGTCGATTCATATCGATAGTTTAATAGCTAGCCTTGGCTCGTTTAACAATATGCAAAATATGTGTACAGCCCTGTACTCATACTGAAGTTATTCTTGGTATATAATAGGTCTGATTGTGTAATGAATCGATTCCACGTCGCGCTGTGTGTGAGAGAGAGAAGGAGAGAGGGAGAGATCTGCCTGTGTTTGGAGACGTGCAAGTTTTGTTTCTAACTTTTCTATTTATATATTGTGTTTCAAGTTGTGAATTAGAGTCTACCCAGGTGGCCAGCATACTCGGCCCAATTCCGGCTACCGGTCGGCACACTCGGCATATGTCCGGCACGGCACGCCAACGATGAGCCGGATCTGGCGCGGTAATGGTTGCCGGGGCAGAGCCGACTCGCGCTCTCCAAAGATAAACCGGCTCTGGCCCGGCTCTGGTTGCCGGGGCAGAGCCGACTCGGGCTCGCCAAAGATAAACCGGCTCTGGCCCGGCAATGGTTGCCGGGGCGGAGCCGACTCGGGCTCGCCAAAGATAAACCGGCTCTGGCACGGCAATGGTTGCCGGGGCAGAGCTGACTCGGGCTCGCCAAAGATTAACCGGCTCTGGCCCGGCTCGGCTTGCCGTGCCAGAGCCGACTCGGGCTCGCCAAAGATAAACCGGCTCTGGCACGGCAATGGTTGCCGGGGCAGAGCCGACTCGGGCTCGCCAAAGATAAACCGGCTCTGGCCCGGCTCTGGTTGCCGGGGCAGAGCCGACTCGGGCTCGCCAAAGATAAACCGGCTCTGGCCCGGCAATGGTTGCCGGGGCGGAGCCGACTCGGGCTCGCCAAAGATAAACCGGCTCTGGCACGGCAATGGTTGCCGGGGCAGAGCCGACTCGGGCTCGCCAAAGATTAACCGGCTCTGGCACGGCAATGGTTGCCGGGGCAGAGCCGACTCGGGCTCGCCAAAGATAAACCGGCTCTGGCCCGGCTCGGCTTGCCGTGCCAGAGCCGACTCGGGCTCGCCAAAGATAAACCGGATCTGGCACGGCAATGGTTGCCGGGGCAGAGCCGACTCGGGCTCGCCAAAGATAAACCGGCTCTGGCTCGGCAATGGTTGCCGGGGCAGAGCCGAAGTTTCAGTCAAGCGACGCCGCCCCCACACACAACAGCGGTGTGATTGGCAGAATCGACTGTCAATCAAAATTGTTCCGTTGAGACCACCGCAACAAGTGAATACAGCTGTACTGTACCCACTCTGCAGTCTGTCAATAAAGCTTTCAATCAATCAATCAATCAGACAAATGCATAGAAAAGCCCTTATTATAACCAAATAACAAAAAATTATATTATTGTTTATGAAAATGTTTTAGCCCTATGCTTGCCTATTATTTTAATGGCAACAAATAAATAATAATAATAAAATTAATAAATAAAATGTTAGAGGAGTGGAGGGGGGGGGGGCAGAGCGAGGTGGGTGTTAGAGGAGTGGAGGGGGGGCAGAGCCTCATAACATTAGCTGCACTCATAGGAGCCTGCATGTTGATGTAGCCTCATAAAGCTAACATTATAGCTGCACTCATAGGATGTTGATTTAGCCTCATAAAGCTAACATGCTGCACTCATAGGAGCGTGTTGATGTAGCCTCATAAAGCTAACAAGAGTATATGTAATACTGTGGTTATGGCCTCTATAGTTAGCAGCTCCCCAAGCTAACACAACATGGACCGCAGCTCCCCAAGCTAACACAACACAGACTGCAGCTCCCCAATCTAACACAACACAGACTGCAGCTCCCCAAGCTAACACAACATGGACCGCAGCTCCCCAAGCTAACACAAGCTAACACAACACAGACTGCAGCTCCCCAAGCTAACACAAGCTAACACAACATGGACCGCAGCTCCCCAAGCTAACACAACATGGACCGCAGCTCCCCAAGCTAACACAAGCTAACACAACATGGACCGCCGCTCCCCAAGCTAACACAAGCTAACACAACACAGACTGCAGCTCCCCAAGCTAACACAAGCTAACACAACATGGACCGCAGCTCCCCAAGCTAACACAAGCTAACACAACACAGACTGCAGCTCCCCAAGCTAACACAAGCTAACACAACATGGACCGCAGCTCCCCAAGCTAACACAAGCTAACACAACACAGACTGCAGCTCCCCAAGCTAACACAAGCTAACACAACATGGACCGCAGCTCCCCAAGCTAACACAAGCTAACACAACATGGACCGCAGCTCCCCAAGCTAACACAATCTAACACAACACAGACTGCAGCTCCCCAAGCTAACACAAGCTAACACAACATGGACCGCAGCTCCCCAAGCTAACACAAGCTAACACAACACAGACTGCAGCTCCCCAAGCTAACACAAGCTAACACAACACAGACTGCAGCTCCCCAAGCTAACACAAGCTAACACAACATGGACCGCAGCTCCCCAAGCTAACACAAGCTAACACAACATGGACCGCAGCTCCCCAAGCTAACACAAGCTAACACAACATGGACCGCAGCTCCCCAAGCTAACACAAGCTAACACAACATGGACCGCAGCTCCCCAAGCTAACACAAGCTAACCCAACACAGACTACAGCTCCCCAAGCTAACACAAGCTAACACAACATGGACCGCAGCTCCCCAAGCTAACACAAGCTAACACAACACAGACTGCAGCTCCCCAAGCTAACACAAGCTAACACAACATGGACCGCAGCTCCCCAAGCTAACACAAGCTAACACAACACAGACTGCAGCTCCCCAAGCTAACACAAGCTAACACAACATGGACCGCAGCTCCCCAAGCTAACACAAGCTAACACAACACAGACTGCAGCTCCCCAAGCTAACACAAGCTAACACAACATGGACCGCAGCTCCCCAAGCTAACACAAGCTAACACAACACAGACTGCAGCTCCCCAAGCTAACACAAGCTAACACAACATGGACCGCAGCTCCCCAAGCTAACACAAGCTAACACAACATGGACCGCAGCTCCCCAAGCTAACACAAGCTAACACAACATGGACCGCAGCTCCCCAAGCTAACACAAGCTAACACAACACAGACTGCAGCTCCCCAAGCTAACACAAGCTAACACAACACAGACTGCAGCTCCCCAAGCTAACACAAGCTAACACAACATGGACCGCAGCTCCCCAAGCTAACACAAGCTAACACAACACAGACTGCAGCTCCCCAAGCTAACACAACACAGACCGCAGCTCCCCAAGCTAACACAAGCTAACACAACACAGGTCATTTGGACAGTCTTTCGATGCCATTATGAATGACTAGCAATCTGTCGGAGTCGATGAGAGCTTTCATTTATGTCATTTAGTCATTTATTCAAAATGCCATTCCAGAATCCGTTCCTATGAGACAGTTTTAGTTCAATTCTGCACTAATGCCAACTGTTTAACATGAGTATGCAACAAGCTCATACTGGCTGCATATCTGTTCTACTGTCTATCTAGAAGCTCATACTGGCTGCATATCTCTTCTACTGTCTTATCTAGAAGCTCATACTGGCTGCATATCTCTTCTACTGTCTTATCTAGAAGCTCATACTGGCTGCATATCTCTTCTACTGTCTTATCTAGAAGCTCATACTGGCTGCATATCTGTTCTACTGTATCTAGAAGCTCATACTGGCTGCATATCTGTTCTACTGTCTCTAGAAGATCATACTGGCTGCATATCTGTTCTACTGTATCTAGAAGCTCATACTGGCTGCATATCTGTTCTACTGTATCTAGAAGCTCATACTGGCTGAATATCTGTTCTACTGTATCTAGAAGCTCATACTGGCTGCATATCTCTTCTACTGTCTGTCTAGAAGCTCATATTGGCTGCATATCTGTTCTACTGTCTTATCTAGAAGCTCATACTGGCTGCATATCTCTTCTACTGTCTTATCTAGAAGCTCATACTGGCTGCATATCTCTTCTACTGTCTTATCTAGAAGCTCATACTGGCTGCATATCTGTTCTACTGTATCTAGAGGAGTACAGAGCCCTGGTGGAGAGCTTCGTGGGGTGGAGCGACAGCAACCACCTCCAACTCAACACCAGTAAGACCAAGGAGCTGGTGGTGGACTTCCGGAGGGGCAAGAAGAGGCCCCCCCCGATTCCCATCTCCATCCGAGGGGTGGATGTGGAGATGGTGGACTCATACAAGTTCCTTGGGGTACACCTGAACAATAAACTGGACTGGTCGGACAACACAGAGGCCCTCTACAGGAAGGGACAGAGCAGGCTGTTCTTCCTGAGGAGACTCAGGTCCTTCAATGTGTGCAACAAACTGCTGCAGTCTTTTTACCAGTCTGTTGTGGCCAGCATCCTCTTCTATGCTGTGGCATGCTGGGGAGGCTACATCAACTCAAGGGACACCAACAAGCTCAACAAGCTGGTGAGGAAGGCTAGCTCCGTGGTGGGAGTCGAGCTACCTAGACTTGAGGTGATGGGAGAGAGGGGGATGATAAGGAAGCTGGATGCCATCATGGAGAACCCCTACCACCCCCTCTACGACGAGCTAGTCAAGATGAGAAGCTCGTTCAGCCACAGACTCATCCCCCCCCGACACTCAACTAACCGCCTCGGACAGTCCTTCATACCAGCGGCCATCAGGCTCCACAACAGTGGGCAGCGACTAGCAGCCTCCAGGCCCCACAACAGGGGGCAGCGACAGCGACTGCTACCAGACATTGACCTGGGACTTATAGGAACCCAAGGGGGACAAAGTAGACTACCCTGGTACTTTGATTAATGTACACTCAGTAGATAGTAAATTATAACACTACCTCTTGCATACTGCACCTCATGTGACACTGTGAATAATGTGAATATTCCTCAGCTAGTCAGATAGTAAATTATATTGACCATATTGATCAAATTGTTTACACTGCCTGTGTTGTCTTTTACTACCTGTATACTGTGTTGTTTTACTACCTGTACCCATCCCCCCCTCCCCCCCATGCTGCTATGATGCCTGAATTTCCCCAAGGGGATCAATAAAGGAATATCTTAGAAGCTCATACTGGCTGCATATCTGTTCTACTGTATCTAGAAGCTCATACTGGCTGCATATCTCTTCTACTGTCTGTCTAGAAGCTCATACTGGCTGCATATCTGTTCTACTGTCTTATCTAGAAGCTCATACTGGCTGCATATCTCTTCTACTGTCTTATCTAGAAGCTCATACTGGCTGCATATCTCTTCTACTGTCTTATCTAGAAGCTCATACTGGCTGCATATCTGTTCTACTGTATCTAGAAGCTCATACTGGCTGCATATCTGTTCTACTGTCTCTAGAAGATCATACTGGCTGCATATCTGTTCTACTGTATCTAGAAGCTCATACTGGCTGCATATCTGTTCTACTGTATCTAGAAGCTCATACTGGCTGCATATCTGTTCTACTGTATCTAGAAGCTCATACTGGCTGCATATCCTTTCTACTGTATCTAGAAGCTCATTGGTTTGTAAATTGACTAGATTTTCTAGAGATTTTTAGTTTTTAATTGTATGTTTTGTAATCTGTATCTGTCGTTACCAGTTAGTCGTGTTACTTTGCTCGTATTCACTGTTCTGGTGGTTCTAGTTGTACGCCTGGATCTGGTGTTCTTTGACCGTGTCCTATATGCCCTGTAAATAATATGTACAGATACCGAGATGTCACAAATATGTTACCTGTTACCTGTTTATTGCACAATGTTTTTTTTTTATTGGATTCTATTATATGTTGTACCACGTATTGCATATCGTTGCGGGCAAGACCACCCGCATTTCATTGTATACTTGTATGCCGTGACAATTAAAACTCTTGACTTGACTTGACTTGACTTGACCCTGCTACACAATTCATCTCAAAACAAACTGGTCAGACTACATGCTTGACCTTACTCCTAGAACCCACCTCGCCCCTGCCCACGTGACAACGGCTTAGAGTAGACGACAGCGCGCAGCAACTTGCAATGGGCCTGTCTACAAGATACACTATACACGATCAAGGTACCCATATATGTGTACATATCAAAATACTTTCCAAAGGTCAGTGAATACCACGACCACAACACCATAGAGGGAGCTCCACAAATCATGTTAAACCCAGATTCGGCTCAAACAGGAACACGTTTCGCAATTATGCCACATCAATGTGGAACGCCCTACCCAAAGATGTAAAGGAATGTGAATCACTACCCACTTTCAAAACACTCTCAAAGAACACCTACGGGAGACTGCAATTCGAAACTGGCCCCTGTAAATGTCCTAACCCAACCCCCTCCAATGTACAGTAAAGTACCAAACATGGTTTTGTCAATATTCCAATGTACAGTTGTGCTTGTGCATTGTACAGTGTGCCCCCCCACCCCTCCTACCCCCCCCCCCACCTATAATGTACGGTTCTACGTCAAATATATACTCTCTTTTCTAGACTCTTTTTGTATCACAAACAGTAGGCCTACTGTATTTGCAAATCTGGTATGTCATAAATGTATAGAAGTGTCTATCTGTATGTCACATGTCATGTTATGATGAATTGAAAATGGGGGTCCCTGATGTAAACAAGACGAACGTCTTTCTCTGGTCTGCATGCCCTTAACAATTGTATGTATTGAGCTGTACTGTATTGTACCCATTCTGCAATCTGTTAACAAAGTTTTCAATCAATCAATCAAAACCGTGGTCAGTCTGTGCGGAGAAACAAGGATAGCATGGTTGCCAGATCGGATTAACAATATCCGAACCGCCCATTATTATCAAAGGTTTGTCAGATTAAGGCTGACTCTCAAATCTGGCAACACTGATGCGTTGCATTGTGGGGGATCCCGGTTTGAAATTTGAATTGAAGCGCGCTACAGACAGAGCCTGCACCATGTCGTGAGCAACGGAATTGCATCTTCTCCTCAGGTAATTGTGCAACACTTTTATTATTTATAAGTAATGCGTGCCGCTGATATAAATGAGTGCTGTTTAGTCTGTGTTTTCAGTGACTACTGTAACGTTATTAGCTCGATATTATTAAACTGGCGGGATCTGTAAAATACCGGAGCTGCTAACTGGCTAACGGTATGACTAGCTAACGTTGTATACTGTACCCGGAGCTGCTAACGTTATGACTATGACAGCTAACTTTTGGTTCCTACTGTACCAGGAGCTGCTAACTGGCTAACGTTATGAGAGCTAACGTTGGGGTACATACTGTACCCGGAGCTGCTAACGTTATGACTATGAGAGCTAACTTTTGGTACCTACTGTACCAGGAGCTGCTAACTGGCTAACGTTATGAGAGCTAACGTTGGGGTACATACTGTACCCGGAGCTGCTAACGTTATGACTATGAGAGATAACTTTTGATACCTATACTGTACCAGGAGCTGCTAACGTTATGAGAGCTAACGTTGGGGTACATACTGTACCCGGAGCTGCTAACTGGCTATCATTCAGGTGGGGCTTATAGTGTGAAAAGTATGCTAACCCTACTGTCATGCACTAATAAACTAACCTACACTGTAACACGCAACACTTTGATGAATATTGTTACTCAGCTGATAGAGTTGTAATAAAATATATAATTTCATTGTTGCAAATATACTGTTACAGTGCTGTATCTCATCAATGAGATGAACGCAGAAGACGGCTCAAGAACAACTACTTCAAGTGGTCGTAAGTGATGTATACATTTTTTTTATTGTGTGTGTGACTGTATATATAATATATACTTTTTAATCTGGGACATCATTTTCAAAGAGTCATCCTGTAATGCCTTCTCTCTCTCTCTCCCAAGACGGTCAAGATCTACCAAGTCTTCAAGATCTTCAAGTGGTCATGCTTGTAAGTGATGTATACAATGTTTTATTGTGTGTGTGAC
Source organism: Notolepis coatsorum (assembly GCF_963971535.1). Taxonomy (NCBI): domain Eukaryota; kingdom Metazoa; phylum Chordata; class Actinopteri; order Aulopiformes; family Paralepididae; genus Notolepis; species Notolepis coatsorum. The sequence goes on along the minus strand of NC_140171.1, from coordinate 51,794,785 downwards.
TGTGTATATATATACTTTTCAATCTGGGACTTTCATTTCAACAGCTGGAAAGGGTCATCCTGTGTTGATGGATGCTACTGTATATTGTATGTAGATGTGCATGACATAGACTAAATTAGAGGTCCTAGATATGCAAAATAATATTGAGAATCACTGGCCTTAGACTATCTACTAACGTATTCTCGCTCTCTCTCTAGGTTCATGGCCACTAATGACTTCAGACCTTCAGAAGGACAGTATGCTGGATGAGGAAGGTCTTGGCCATGCTGCGATGGCTCCTAGAAGACAAGAACGGAGAGGTGCTGGACCTGGCTGTCAAATGGTTTGTAATGCTACAGTATATTGTATGTAGATGTGCATGACATGGACTAAATTAGAGGTCCTAGATATGCAAAATAATATTGAGAATCACTGGCCTTAGACTATCTACTAACGTATTCTCGCTCTCTCTCTTTAGGTTCATGGCCACTAATGACTTCAGAGCTTCAGAAGGACAGTATGCGTGTAGCTTATTGCCAGCGGAAGAGTGCAAGAATGCTTCCGCATTCGTCACCGCACACCAGTACGGTAATGCGCCTTTCCTTTCGCCCCGCTCAGACAAATGCATGTAGTACATTGCAACACAACGCAGCATTTCCGCGTACATTGCAACAAATCACTTGGAGTTTGAAAGTGATATCAGAAGAAACTACTCAACCTCGGCTGTCTTTAACTAGCAGGACGCTAGTGGGCTAGTCGCTAAAATATATATCGTTTTATATATAATTGTACCAACACAGATATTAGGCAGTACACACATTGTCCTGCAATACATACAGTGAATGCACAGCTACATTCGCCATATATTTCTATCGCTGCTGCGGTCTACAGTGAAATGCAATATTATTATTATTATTGTAAAGATTATCATTACAATCGCAGCCTGGAGAGGCAATGTTACAAGTGTACGAGGGTTGTGTGCAAAGAGCACAGCCTCTCAATTTGCACAACGTGCACAAAATAATAATTGTAATGATCATTACAATAATAATAAAATTGCATTTCACTGTAGACCGCAGCAGCGATAGAAATATATGGCGAATGTAGCTGTGCATTCACTGTACATGTATTGCAGGACAATGTGTGTACTGCCTAATATCTGTGTTGGTACAATTATATATAAAACGATATATATTTGAGCGACTAGCCCACTAGCGTGAAGGGGCTCCTTTCCTCAGAGCAGCCCGCTTGTATCACCACGCTCGGCGCTGCTGCGATGGTGCAGGAGGTTGCCTCGCTAGTGGGCTAGTCGCTCAAATATATATATCGTTTTATATATAATTGTACCAACACAGATATTAGGCAGTACACACATTGTCCTGCAATACATGTACAGTGAATGCACAGCTACATTCGCCATATATTTCTATCGCTGCTGCGGTCTACAGTGAAATGCAATATTATTATTATTGTAAAGATCATTACAATTATTATTTTGTGCACGTTGTGCAAATTGAGAGGCTGTGCTCTTTGCACACAACCCTCGTACACTTGTAACATTGCCTCCAGGCTGCGATTGTAATGATAATCTTTACAATAATAATAATAATATTGCATTTCACTGTAGACCGCAGCAGCGATAGAAATATATGGCGAATGTAGCTGTGCATTCACTGTACATGTATTGCAGGACAATGTGTGTACTGCCTAATATCTGTGTTGGTACAATTATATATTTTAGCGACTAGCCCACTAGCGTCCTGCTAGTTAAAGACAGCCGTGGAAATGCTGCGTTGTGTTGCAATGTACTACATGCATTTGTCTGAGCGGGGCGAAAGGAAAGGCGCATTACCGTACTGGCGTGCGGTGACGAATGCGGAAGCATTCTTGCACTCTTCCGCTGGCAATAAGTTACACGCGGACAGTATGCTGGATGAGGAAGGTCTTGGCCATGCTGCGATGGCTCCTAGAGGACAAGAACGGAGGTGCAGGACCTGGCTGTCAAATGGTTTGTAATGCTACAGTATAAATTATTGTATTACATCACGCTCACCATCAATGACTCCACCATCACCCCTCCCCCCTAGTCCGCAACCTCTGTGTCATCCTCGACCCCACCCTCTCATTTGACCCCATGTCCGCTCCATTGTCAAAACTTCATATTTTCACCTCCGCAACATTGCCAAAATCCGTCACTGCCTCTACCCCCTGCTGCTGAATCCCTCATACACGCCTTCATCTTTTCCCTCCTGGACTACTGTAACTCCCTCCTCACTGGCATCACTTCCCGCTCCCTCCATAAACTGCAGATGGTCCAAAACTCAGTTGCCCGCCTCCTCACTAACACCCGGTCCCGCGAACACATCACTCCTGTCCTCCACTCCCTCCACTGGCTCCCGATCAAGGAACGCATTAACTTCAAAACACTACTCCTCACCTTCAAAGCCATCCATAGCCTGGCCTCACCCTGGTCTTAAACTTTTTACACCAAGAGAACGGTGGGGAGAGAATATATACATATGATGGGGAGAGAATATATACATACAGTGGGGAGGATACTGTACATTAGGAGGGGGTGGGTGGGAGAGAAATATACATATAATAGACAGTCTCCTCCCCACCGTATGTATATATTCTCTCCCCACCATATGTATATTTCTCTCCCACCCACCCACCCCCTCCTAATGTACAGTCTCCTCCCCACCGTATGTATATATTCTCTCCCCACCATATGTATATATTCTCTCCCCACCATATGTATATTTCTCTCCCACCCCCTCCTAATGTACAGTCTTCTCCCCACCGTATGTATATATTCTCTCCCCACCATATGTATATTTCTCTCCCACCCACCCACCCCCTCCTAATGTACAGTCTCCTCCCCACCGTATGTATATATTCTCTCCCCACCATATGTATATATTCTCTCCCCACCATATGTATATTTCTCTCCCACCCCCTCGTAATGTACAGTCTCCTCCCCACCGTATGTATATATTCTCTCCCACCCCCTCCTAATGTACAGTCTCCTCCCCACCGTATGTATATATTCTCTCCCCACCGTATGTATATTTCTCTCCCACCCACCCCCTCCTAATGTACAGTCTCCTCCCCACCGTATGTATATATTTTCTCCCACCCCCTCCTAATGTACAGTCTCCTCCCCACCGTATGTATATATTCTCTCCCCACCGTATGTATATTTCTCTCCCACCCACCCCCTCCTAATGTACAGTCTCCTCCCCACCGTATGTATATTCTCTCCCCAACGTATGTATATATACCGCCATCTTTCTCCCGGGTTGGTGTGATCACATGACTGACAAAGCCGTGCAGTGATAGGCCAGAAGTCAATTCGATTGCATCCAGGCTCGATTGCTTATCCTGTCTGGGTAGCCCGGATGATGGTTTTTTACATCGAATTTTATACACCGCAATTATGCATCGATTTTTTTTACATTGAATTTTATTATACATTCGAATTTTTTACATTGAATTTTTATTTCACATAGGTAAATTCGGAGCAAAAAAATTCAGATACATGATTTTCAAAGTAATTATTTTCAATGCTATAAATTCGGTGTCTGAAAAAATTCAGATACATTTTCCAAAGTAATTATTTTCAATGCTATAAATTCGGTGTCTGAAAAAATTCAGATACATGTTTTCAAAGTAATTATTTTCAATGCTATAAATTCGGTGTCTGAAAAAATTCAGATACATGTTTTCAAAGTAATTATTTTCAATGCTATAAATTCGGTGTCTGATAAAATTCAAAAATCAGATACATGTTTTCAAAGTAATTATTTTCAATGCTATAAATTTGGTGTCTGAAAAAATTCAGATACATGTTTTCAAAGTAATTATTTTCAATGCTATAAATTCAATTCAGATACATGTTTTCAAAGTAATTATTTTCAATGCTATAAATTCGGTGTCTGATCAAATTCAAATACTTATGTCACTCATTTGCTTCCATACTGTGGCTCTTGTTGTATTTTGCTATCTTGCTTTCCTTCTCTCTCTTCTCTCTCTCTCTTCTCTCTCTCTATCTCATCCTCTTCTCTTATGTCGTTGAATTTGTGGTTCGTTCTTTTTATTTGCCTTTTTCACTTTTCGTGTAGGGCAGTGAGTGGAAGTCCCGTCCCCTCCACGTCGGGGACCAGCACGCCTCGCCGGGGCCGGCGACAGCTCCCCCAGACCCCCGCCACGCTACGCCCCCACGTCACCTATTCCCCCGTGGTCCGTAAGGCTATGCCCACGCCTCCCGGGGTGCCCCAGGGGCGCCTCTCGGCCCGGCCCCCTGGCGCTTTTCTCCGGAGCCCCCCCCTGCCGGCCCCCCGCCACCCCACCATGGCTCACCTCGTCAGGGTCGCCACCCGCCACCTCGCTGGGGTGACGCGGGAGGAGGGGGGTCTCCATGGAGGGCGACGGTTGCTTCTACAACCAGGACTACGAGCCGCCCGCCTATGAGCAGAGCCCCGCATAACATTGGGGTCCGAGCATGGCACTAACACTGTCACGGTTAGGAGTTTGATTCCTGCTGGGGCCACCCGTTGTGAATGATGTATACAGTCATTCCAAAGCACTTTATGTCCTAGTAATAGAGCTGTGCTATAGAGATGCTGTCATTCATTCATAACCAAACCAAAAGACATTTATAAACAACGTCTTACTAAATGCAGGCTTTCATTTACAACTGAATGGCCATATCACTTGTTTTTGTATTAATTCTCCTAAAAAATGTTGCTAAGCTAGACTAACATGAAAGTTTAAGTGAAAGTACACACTTGAGTAAAAGTCAAAGTTTCTACTTTTAAATGTACTTAAGTAGTAAACAGTGAACTTTTTTTCTGACTGTCTATATTCTTCTGCTAGCAGGTGTTTAATCAAAGATCCCCTGTGGGAGAAGCTGTTGCAGGGGAACAATGGGTTCATTTCATTGGAGGCTTTATCGTTGGGTTCAGAGAGGAGGATGTGATATTTTGTTAATAAATGTTTAAATATCTATTCAAGTTGTCATTTTTAACTGGAAAAAGTAGCATGTATGAGGGTAATTGTTACTTTACTTGATATTTGAGCTTCACTGCAGAATGATGTATATTGTGTACATACACTGAGAATATATTTCAGTGAGGTAGGAGACAGCATGTAAACTTCTGAATTTTTCAATGAGGGACATGCCAATACTGAATTGGTAAAGGGAAGGGTCCTTAAATATGTGGCATTGTATTACTAATCAACCATTTCCTACTGTATTTCCGGTAATGTACGGTCATAGGCAGATAGTGGAGTAGCTCTGGCAGATGGGTACACAGTAAATTCCGCTGACTCAAACTGAGTACATTTCACTCAAACTGAGTAAAATTTCTTTACTCAGTTTGAGTCAAATCTACTCTGCGTAATTTACTGTGTAGTACCAGTATTGCATTGGCAGTGTCGGCTAGGCTTCGGGCAACCAAACCTGGCCCAGCATGTGTGGGTCGCATCTGGGCTGCTTTAGGCAACCGGACGTTCACCGCTTCCGGCAACCCCGGACATGGCCCAGTGTACTCGGGCCGGAATCGGCCAGTCAGTCATTGCCGCCTACTGGGCCGATTCCGCCAACGTTCACCGCTTCCGGCAACCCCGGACATGGCCCAGTGTACTCGGGCCGGAATCGGCCAGTCAGTCATTGCCGCCTACTGGGCCGATCCGGACGTTCACCGCTTCCGGCAACCCCGGACCTGGCCCAGTGTACTCGGGCCGGAATCGGCCAGTCAGTCATTGCCGCCTACTTGGCCGACTCTGGCAGCCGGACTTGGGCCGACTAATTTCTTCCGGCCTGCCGGATACAGGCCATTAATGGGCCGGAACTTTTTGGCCACCTGGGTAGACTATACTTTATTTGACTGGTTGTGTGTTGTTGTAGTAACAGCTGAGCGACTCGTTCATAAGAGCCGATTCATTGCCGTGAGCGTGAGTCGAATCGCTCACGTCTTGCCATGAGTCTGTTGCGTGGTACTGTACTGTACATGTTTGCAAAATGTTTGGTATAGCGCCCCTAGTGGCGAAGTACCCACCGGCCGCCACTGGGTGCTATACAAAGAAAGTGTATTATTATTATTTTTATTATTACACACACACCTCCCCAAAATTCCCCCAGAATGATCATAAATGGAACGTTCACTCAAAATGTGTATTGAGAGGAGACTTACCAGCTGCAGCCAAGCATTTGTGATCAAGACTTGATTTTTCTCATCCTCCAGGTAGGTAGAGAAGAGAGAGGGGGCGAGAGAGAGAAAGAAAGAAAGAAAGAAAGAAAGAAAGAAAGAAAGAAAGAAAGAAAGAAAGAAAGAAAGAAAGAAAGAAAGAAAGAAAGAAAGAAAGAAAGAAAGAAAGAAAGAAAGAAAGAAAGAAAGAAAGAAAGAAAGAAGAGAACATTATCAGCACTGTGCAAGTGGAGGTGTTCGGGACATATAAACGGTTTGGTGGGAACAGTTCAGTTATTTCAATAGCAAACATTGCAACATGAGATACATTTTATGTTGTCAATTTGAAACCGTCTAGAGAGGATAAAGAAAATCCCCCTTGTGGAGCATTAGAATGCACAATAACCACAGCATATCTGGGAAACTTGGAACGAGATTAAGAAACACATTGGCACAGAATGCACAGCGGGTGGAATCCTCTCTAAATAACAATTGCAATGAAAGATTAGTCTCAGCTTCACACTGGACCTCAAAACGTCCTCTACTCGCCAGCGCTATTCCTGAGAGCCAACCTGACGGGCCACACCAACATAAAAACCTATTTTAACTGGAGAGGTAGTACCATTAAAGGCTTAGTGGTCAGCATGAATTATCTGCATTACATAATGAAAACAAGAATGCTTTTATAATCTGACCTCTTTTCATCTGTACAATGTCATCTGACCCAAGTCCCTTTGTCTTTTCTTGTTTCTTAACCTGTTAAGCCTTAAGGTCCCCCTATAAGGGGACCCTGCTTTTCTTTATCATAAATCGATCAATAGAGACCGTATTAGATCCCCAATTATCATATCATGGGGTATCATTGAAAAGCCACACTCAAAAAGCTACAACCCTGTGCAAAGATTTTCGAGATCGCCAAATGATTGACGGAGCTAGAGCCCCGGGAGTCGGGGGCAAGGCCAGATTAAGAATTCAGAGGCCTCTGGGCCAGACTCTTATGGAGGCCCCCACACACACACATACATGTGCACGCACGCATAGTGGCGTTTTTACATGTAAAACATTGGTGGGGCAGCCACTAACCAAGACTACATACCAGGCAAACTACAGTAATCAAAATGACAGTAATCGTTGTTGTTGGCTAATTTCGCACCACATATCAGGCATAGGCTACAGGTAAACCTGCATTGTTAGTCGTGAAAGCAAATTAATCTGTCCACGCTGAATTAAACCCTCTATTTTCCTCAGACTTTCCTTTTTTTGGATTTATCCATGGTTAGCTTACTGGGGGGTCGGAAACTCAAGATTAGCCACTTGCAGACGGCAGGGAGAGGCACGGGGTGTGACGTACTGTTTTAGTTGATGAAATATTTTTGTTGACTAAATATTTTTGTTGATGAAATATTTTTTCATTTCAGTGTCACAGTATGACATCGATCTCCAAAATAATAATACAAAAAAAAAAAAAGTAAAAAAGAAAAAAAAAGAAAAAAATTTGGAGGCCCCTCGTCACTAGAGGCCCATGGGCCGCGGCCCAAACGGCCCGGTCGTTAATCCGGCCCTGGTCGGGGGTGGTAATGTGTACTTTTGCGTACTTTGGGGCACGCCTCACATATCGGCATGTAACTCGAGAACCGCTGAACGGACTTTGTCACCTGAAAGGGCAATCGACAGGCAACAAATAGGGCTTTAATTCTACCTATATATTGTATTAAAATAAATGCACACCCGAGCCACTAGAGGTCGGCAAGGAATCGTCCACATGTGGGCCCTTGGATGTTAAGAGGTTAATCATCTCATTAAAAGAGGACCTTTCATCATGCTTTGAAGTGAAATGACTTGGTGTATCTTTGATCTCTCTAGACCTCTCATGGGTGATGTATTTTGGCTGCTTTCTCTCTAGCCAAAAATTGCCTGGAATTGTTCGCATTGCAGATCAGGTCAATGACATCTGGTAATTTAGTGTTAGCAATGTGGCTCTTGAAATTAGGCTAGTTAACAAAACGTACAATCATTTTACCTCTCAGCCCACATACAATTCAACGGACAAGATTACTGGTAAACGGAAAAGTAAAACAACGTTTATTTTCACCATGGGTGGATAAAAAGAAGGACCCAGGGTTTGTGAAATGCTCTTTAACACTTTGAATGCCACTCACAGCTTTTCTCTGGTTATTACCCCCCGGGTTGAATGCCCACCTCACGAGAATATTCGTTTTATTCGTTTTTTTTTTTTATTAGCTATCTGAAATCATATTGCATCAAGCGAGCCTACCGTTGGAGATCCAGTCACCCCAGGCTCTCAGATGTGAAAAAAGCGCCCCCTATCGTCTCCCAGATGGTAAATCACCCTTTTGGATTGGACTCAATGAAAGTGAATGGGAGAAAGGATTTCTGACTCCACATTTTACGTCTCACTCATGCAGCCGGCATCGACCGGCATCACTCCGGAGCCTGAAGAGCAGCAGGGATTATGTGTTCTACTGTACACACGGTTGATCAATACAATGATCGATTTTTTCGAATGGTGATCAGGAATTGGAATAATCTATTTGGATACCATCTGATCTCAGGTAAGGAATCTATGTTATCAGTCTTAGGATAATCAGACTCGTTTTCACAGATGTATAAGCGTTTCCCCTATATGTGATATAGCTGTTTTGACTGTAAAAGCCATCAGGAAATAAGAGCAGCGATTATCAGCACGCGGCACGAGCGTGCGTGCGCACACATATACTATTGATTATCTAGCGTTTATTTGAAAATGATTCATAAATAGGCCGACAAATGACAACGTTCTAGAATATTCCAGTAAAAGGCGATTATCATAGAATGGGTTGTTTTTTTCCGCGAAAATGAGTGATTTTCAAAATGCTATCAAACGGAAATGAAGCGATAAAAAAACAATCTGCTTCGACAATGTTGACTGGAAAATGAGTCTTTGATAAGCGACGGGCAGATTAGACACATAGCCATAATTTAAAACATAGATTAGGTGATATTAAGTTAACATTGGAGTGGATTTGGGCATTCAAGGGGGTAAAAAGGAAAACCTGGACTGGCTCTCAAAGTGTTAAACAGCTCATGTATTTACCTTGGTAAAGTCAATTCAAACCACTTGTAGTGTGAAGTAATTTATTATATTCCATTCCCTGACTAAGACCCTGTGTCATAAGTCTCCCGCCCCCCTACCACACACGCACGCACGTATGCACGTATGCACGTATGCACGCACACACACACACACACACACACACACGCGCGCGCGCGCGCGCACACACACACACACACACACACACACACACACACACACACACACGCACACAAATACTCCCCCCTTCCTTGGCTTATTGATCTCTTTAGTGTTCGAATTATGAGGGGACCAATGGGGGCTCAGCCCCCATAGCTATAGTCTGAGCCCCCATAGTCAAGACCCCCTGTGGGGGTCTCTAAAAAAATTATATAATCTTTTTTTTTTTTTTTTTTTTTTTTTTATGTACGAATTAGTATTATTTATGCTACCTAAATAAATTGTTAATAGATCATATTTTTCTTTTCAGTTTTTAAAAGAACAGAGTAATTAATGTTGTGGAATAGGCTGCATTTCACCTCCAAGCCGCTATGTGTCGCCCATGAGCGTCGCCCCATAAGTTTAACGCTACTCCAACCTAGTGAAGAAGAAGCAGCTGATGTAAACAGAAGGCTGCCGGTCAGTCTGTGTCCTGCAGGCTGCAACTGAAAACATAAACACTAAACAGTACGCCACATGCCGCCAAAAAAAAGGCTCAACCCGCCGCAAGGCTGTACAAAGCTGGACAGCTTTGGTTTTATAAAAAGGCCAAAGTCTGACGCTGTTAGTGCAGCAGCTAGCAGCGCTACTGTCACTGAAGTTGACACTGCTAGTGCTAGTACCTAGTGTTAGCTCTGCTGCTCCTGTGCGCAGTGCACCTGTTATTGTTACCGCGCCGTTTGCCACTGCCAGACCCGAGTCTCCACCACTAGACCTGGACTGCGCTGCTACTCAACCACCACAATGCTGGGGTCCGAGTCAGTGGATCTTTTGGAAAAATAAATATAGCTGGTTATTTGCCAAGGAGGGATGCATTGGCTGCCTTCCATGTAAAAACGCCAAGATATTGTTACATAAATCATTTGGAGCCCATTTGGCAGAGCAGTGGATGAATGGGACTGTGACTAGCTCTCAGAGCAAGAAGTTGAGGAAGAAAATATACTTGCACAGTGATAGCGTTGCTCATAAGCAAGCTATAGAATGTCAAACCCAGAAGGAAGTGCTTCCAAGAAAAGTGAGCGAAATCACATCTGATTTGCTCAAGGAGACAGCCAGTTCATTCAGGGCAGCATATACTGTCGCTAAAGAAAGGTTGCCTTATACCAAATTGAACCCCCTTATGACACTTAATGAGTTGAACGGTGCGACAGTCGGGCCAGCTCACCAATCCGATCATTCTTGTGCACAGATCATAGAGCACATTGCCACAGAGATGAAAAAAAAAATTGTTTCTCATGTCAAATCGCAGGATTCACGTATCAGTATAACACTGGATGAAAGCACAGTTCATGGAAAAGCTTACATGATAATTTATGTCAGATGTGATGTCACTGGGGATGGAGATGTGGACAATGTTTTTCTTGATCTTGTTGAA
>NC_140171.1:51753951-51778951 GCF_963971535.1 Notolepis coatsorum | reverse complement strand
TTTACTTACGCCCTATTTATATGCACGGTGAACAAATAGTGCCACTCTCTTTTCGGTAGCCGTATTCCTGCGCAGAGCCGGGGCTAGTAGGGACATGTTTCGTCGGTACCATTGAACTTGGCTCCAAGGGGCTTGTCTCCTGGCGCCAGGTCCTTGTCCAATAAGAGAATGAACTATTATGGGCTGTAGTAGACTAAAGGGATATTCTGTGTATATGTACAAGGAATATACAAGGGATATCAAACGATATACAAATACTATTCAATATATATCCATAAATAAATATATATATTCGGTTTAATCTGATCCTTCACAACAGCCGCCCCCTAATTAGTCCCACCTAATTAGCTAAGCAGAGACAGATTAACCGCACTGTCCACTACTCAATGTCCGCTGTAAGGTCAGTCAGTTCACAAAGTCATAGGGTCATGGTCGTCATCGATAGTATCGGGGAGCCTTGGCAGTTCTATTAGCCTCGCCACGGGTCGGGTGTAAGTCCGCCCTTGGACGAGCACTTCAGCTGCTCGGACCTTTCCATCGGCACCGGTGATCACTTTGCTTACGCGGCCAGCCGGCCACATAGCTCGGGGTAGTGACTGGTCGATAATCATGACGACTGTTCCTTCTGTCAAATTGTCTCTCTCTTTTACCCACTTCTGGCGGGTCTGTAGAGACGGTAGGTAGTGGAGTAGGAAGCTGTTCCAAAACTTGTCAGCCAGTACTTGACTGTACCTCCACATTCTTCGGCCGTTCGCTTCTTCAGGCCTGTACATTGTCTGGGGTAGCGCGGGGTCCAGCCGCCCAATCAAGAGTGTGTTGGGGGTGACTGGGTCGACATCTGCTACATCACTTGAGACGTAACCGAGGGGCTTTGAGTTCAATACTCCCTCGATCTCCGTGAGGACTGTCATTAGGACTTCTTCCGCCACAGTCTGGGCCCCAAGCACGGCGTACAGGGCTGTCTTTATGGAACGTACTTCTCGTTCCCAGGTTCCACCGAAGTGAGGTGCGTTCGGGGGATTAAACTGGAAGTCAATCTGGGATGGAGCGAGGTGGGTCTTAAGTTCTGGGCCCATAGCTTGGAAGCTCTCTCTCAGCTCTCTTTCTCCGCCTTTGAAGTTTGTCCCGTGATCAGACAATAATGTAGACGGTTTTCCTTTCCATGATGTGAATCTTCGGAAGGCCATAAGGAATGAGTCTGTGCTCATGGTTGGAAGGAGTTCGATATGTATCGCTCTGGTGGTCATGCATTTGAATACAATACCCCACCGCTTCTCGGTTCCTCTTCCTTTCTTTATATACAGCGGGCCGAAACAGTCCATACCGGTGGAGTGAAAAGGCTTGTCGCCGAGTCGGAGGCGACAGGGAGGTAGGTCAGCCATCCGGGGTATACTGGGCTGGGCTCGCCACTTACGACAGTCTAGACAGGTTCGCTGGAAGCGCCGCACTGCTTCTCTCCCTTGTAGTATCCAATAACGACGTCTGATCTCCGCGAAGACTCTCTCTGCCCCTGCGTGGTGCACATCCTCGTCGTATTTCTTTATGATCAGCTCCGTGACCTTGTGTCGGCTGTTCAAGACTATCGGGTATTTGACGTCATCCGGTAAGTCTGGGGCTCTCCGCAGACGACCACCCACTCTGATGAGATTATGGGCGTCGCTCTCGGGGGCTAGGTGGAGCAGTCTGCTGTCTGATGGGACAGGCTTTGCTCCCTGTAGACAGGCTAGCTCATCGGGGAACGAGTCTCTCTGGGCTCGTTGTAGTAGAAGAAGTTCTGCTTCTTCGTAGTCAGCTGCTGAAATGTCAGTTGTGGGCTGAACCTCTGGGTGGTGCCACAGAAATGTCTTTAGCTGCGCACTCTGTAGGGTGAGGCAATCGTCTAGATCGGGGTCTGTGGGGACGAGTGTGTGTGTCAACCCACAGAACATAGGTTTCTTGTTCTCTGCCTCCTCTTTACTCGCCTCCCGTGGGGTGGGTGTAGGCCACTCTTCTTCCGGGAGCTTGAGGAACTCTGGCCCGTCACTGTAGAGGTTGTGACGGGTGAGGTCATCCAGGGACATTCCCCGGGTGATGACGTCAGCTGGGTTGTGTTTGGTGTCCACATACCTCCAGCTGGTTACTTCTGTTAACTCTTGAATCTCTGTGACTCTGACTCCCACGAAGACCTTGTATCTGCACGAATCAGACCGGATCCATGTGAGTACTGTCGTGGAGTCTGACCACAAGATTGTTCTTTGCACCGGGATGGTGAGTTCACGTTGGATTAACGTGGCGAGCTGCGCTCCTGCTAGGGCTGCGCAGAGCTCTAGACGCGGGATAGATTGTTGCTTTCGCGGGGCTATTCTTGAGCGGGCCAGGATGAAAGCAGTATGTATTTCTCCTCCCTCCTCTCGGGCACGCAAGTAGGCCACCGAACCGTAGGCTACTTCGGAGGCGTCGCTGAATACGTGCAGGTCGATCTTGCATGTCTCTGGCCTCACTGTGGGTGGGAAGTAGCTGCGGCGTATATTAACACCTGGGAGTGAGCGGAGTTCCGTCTCCCACTCTCTCCATGTGGATGCAAGGTGTTCGGGTATGGGATCGTCCCAGCCCTGGTCCTTGTCCCATAGCGCTCTTACAATCATCTTTGCCCTGGTGGTGTAAGGTAGAATACATCCCAACGGGTCATATTGTCTGGCGAGTGTTCTGTATACACTCCGTCTGGTGGTCGGTATTGCCGTCGAACTTCCCTGCTCCTTGGTCAGGGGTTTGTGTCTATAATGGAGCGAGTCTGTTTTGAAGCGCCAGACTAGTCCTAGTGTCATTTCTTGGGCTTCTCCTGGGATGGTCGCCATCCAGGTGTCGCTGCTCGCTGCCTTGTCCTCTGGGGAGAGGCTGCGCAATACTGGGGGGTCGCTGCTGGCCCGCTGCCGGAGATCAAAGCCGTCTTTGATCAGGGAGGCGCGGAGCAGCGCACGACGTCGCCAGTCAATTTTCTTTATGTGTCCCGCTGTGATTAGTTTGTTAATCTCAGCGCGGTACACAGCTTCTTGAGCGGGGTCTTTGGCTAGGCGCCGCTCTGTGTTCAATAGATACCGCTCCGTCGCCTCTTTTGTGGCGTGAAAGGTGGGCATTCCCTCTCGCCTCAGGAGTGGAGTTGCGTATCTCATCACTCCGTTGACGTTGACTCTCTTTGTCCCGTGCTCGAGGAGGGCTATAGCGTAGATATCTTCCTTAGAACGAATGTCTTTCTTTTCGTTCTTAAAGGGCATTGTCTCTAGTGTCCATAGCCTCTCGACATGCTGCAGGAGTGTGGTGTCTCCTTCTGTCACTCTGGAGTGGAGGCAGCTAGTGGCTGCTGTTCGGTTAAGAGACTTGGCAAGGGGGCCTTGTAATGTCCATCCTAGGCGGGTCTCGACTGCTGCAGGGCAACCTCTGGGTCCTGTATGGACCCGGTCTATCGGGACTATGAGGTCTGCATGGTCGGAGCCTATCAGCAGGGTCGGGGTGGCACCGTCTATGAGCGGGATAGGGAGTTGACGCAGGTGCACATATTTATCCATCAGCTTGGCGATGGGGTAGGTGTACTGCGATAGTCCTATTTCTTGGCTGGTGAAAGCATTAGTAATCCTATACCGTCTCTCGGGCTGCCCGCTGGCTGCGATAGTGAAGGAGACATTCTCGCCCTTTATCGTCTTTAGATCTCTTCTTATTGTCCGAATCGTCATCTGGTTCTCGCTCCCCCGCAGTCCCAGCTGGGCCGCAGCGGACGCGAGGAGAAGGGTCTTCTCTGACCCGTCATCAAGGACGGCGTAAGTGTCCATGACCTTATCTTGGTAACTCAGTGTTACGCGGACCACCTTTAAGAGCACCTGGGCGCCGCTGCTGCTAGCGGGGTCAATGTACATAACACTTGCCTTTGTGCTGCTGGATGGTGCAGGCTTTCTTTTGTTACTGTCGTGTAGGACATCTAGGTGGGCTCCGTCGCACCGACTACACCTCTTCTTGAGGCGGCACTCGGCTGCCATGTGACTGCGCGCACATCGGTAACAACGCCTGTTGGACTTTATCCAGTGACTCACTTCTTCAGCGGTCATCTTCTTGAACTGGTCACATTGTGACAACCAGTGTTCCTTCTCGCAGTACGGGCACACCATCTTCCACTTCTCTTTCATCGAGGGGGTACTGTGGTTCTTGCTGCTCGGTACTGATTCTGATTGGTGCATGACAGTCACCGATCTTCGGCCATCGTTTACTCTCCTAGGTCCTTCTCTGGAGCTTGGTGTGCTCCGCACGAACGTATCCAGCCGTAGGCTGCTGACTTCTCTCGCCAGGAAGTCGGCTAGGTCTAGGAGGGATGGCTCGGGACCGTTAGGATCACGGTGGTCTCTTTGCCGCCTGAAGCACTCCTGTCGGGCGGGCGGCAGCTTCTCTAAAATCCTCTCGACGTTCGAGTTTGCGTATAGTTCGTGCATACCCTTTTCTCGTTGCGCCCCCAGCATCCCTACCAGGGATTGTACTTTGATAGACAGGTCGTCTAGTGAGCGATTGTCTGTTGCTGGGGGTAGGCGGTCAATATGCCTTATCTCTTGTATTACGTAATCCCATATACGTCCATATCTTTGGTCTAGTGCTGCTAGAGCCGCTGTGTATGGGGTAGTAGAGGTGGCATAGGCCAGCGCTATGTTGTGCGCTCTGGGCACTTTCAGGTGCTTCAATAGGATTGCATACTTGTGGCGTTCATCAGCTACATCCACCATCATTGTCTCTAAGCACATCCGTAGCTCCGTGTACTGTGCTCGGTTCTCATGGGTGAAGTCTGGAAACGTCGGTGTGCCAATGTATGACGCCGTGGATGGCTGGCACATCGGTGAGCGTTGGAAGAGAGGCCTCCTGGGCGAGTCTCCTCTTACGCCTCTCGGTGGGCTGGTACTGGCAGGGTACCATGGCCCGCTGGTCCAGGTGCTATTCCTCGGGACTGGTCGTGCGTCATGCTCACCCGTGAATCGAGTCAGGGGTCTGTAGCGCAGAGCCGCGGGGGTATAGCCTGGGCTGTACTGGACCTCCTGGTCCTGTGGAGTAATGTGCTGCTGTCGGGCTTGACTCTCCTCTTCTCCCTCTTCTTCCTCTGCCAGGTCTTCTAGATCCTGTAGTCGTCTATTTAGCCTCTCCGCGGTGTCCGCTGTTCCTTCCTTGTAGCTGGGTCTCACTTGGACCGGTCGGGGAAGGAGTTCGGAGGGGGGTGTGGGCTCTCTCTGGCGGTCGGGCTCAGGGTCGCTTAATCGGTTAGGGGAGGGTGCCCTTGACCCGTGTCTTGACGAGGCCCTGGAACCCCTTGTGGAGGGAGGGGGTGTTGCCCTGGTGATCAGCTGCTCCATTAGCTGCGCTTGTAGTCTGTCGCGCTCGGCTTGTAGTCTGTCGCGCTCGCCTTGTAGTCTGTCGCGCTCGGCGTCGCGCTTGGTGAGATCTGCTTCTCTTTGGGCACCGGCAGCGGCACGCTGGGTGTCGGCCCGGTCTCTTGCCATATTATCTTCCGTCTGAAGGCGTCTCAGCTCCAGACGTATGTGCTCTTCTTCGCTCCGTTGCTGTGCTTGGAGTCGATCGCGTTCACCCTGAAGTCGATCGCGTTCGGTAGAGGCTGCTAGGCTGGCGAAGAACGCCTGTGACAGCATCATCTCCGCCTCGCTGGGGGAAGACGCTTGTTGAGGTGAGCCGCTCCTGGCAGTACCCGTTGGGGATGCGTTCCCCTGCGGGGAGTCCTGGAGCTCTATCTCCTCGGCGCTCTCCTCATCTTGTTCCGTGCAGAGTTCCATCTCTGAAGGGTTGTCTTCCTCCCGGAGCTCTTGGGGGACTACTTCTTCGGTCTTGGCGGGGGGTAAAGTCGTGTCAGTTCCCTCCTGGTCCCCACCGTGAGCTTGGTCAGTTACATTAGAACCCACTAGGGCCTCTGTGGTCGGGGTATCCTTGTTGATAGGGTCGGACATAATTTTACTTTCTACTTTTACCGCGTTTACCGTTTGTAGAAGACTAGGTAGTATACTGGCAGCGTAATCCTCTAAGTACTGAGGTGGCTGTCGTCTACGCTGCGGGCGTTCTACTTTAGGAGGACCGTTTCGTGGAGTGTTCATCATAGGCCATTTCAATATTAATACCACTATATTAATATTACACTAATTACCCTCCGGCTCGAAGGACCAATTGTAACTGAGGGGTACAATTCCCTGACTGTATTGATAAGTATGGTATCATTAAACCACTACCGCTTTATGTACTTTAACTACTGGCCATACAGTACACGATATCTAAATATGATGAACACTTTCCCACAATGAAATCGGGTCCACACAAAGGTAATAATCAAATATTTAATATATAGCAAAAGGTACATATAACATTCACTATTACGTTTATGATTTGAATGCTCTTGTAAGGCAAATGAGTACTCGTAGGCAAATCAACACTGAATGTCCAATCTCTGGTTACGCAGGAAGCAAGTATACAACCTGGCTCTTAGGGAATTATAACGATGGCACACTTAAAATGATTATAGCTGGATATACTGTAGGGGTCCTCCCGGTTGTAAGCCGGTAGGGGGGGTAGGAGAGCCGTCGGCAGTATCCCGTCTGGTCAACGATGTCTAGGGAGACTTCACGTACAGAAGACAGTGCAGTAGAATCTTGATCCACAGATGAATACACCTTGGCTCTCTTGTAGGCTGTAGCTGTAGCTGTAGCTCCACAGTGAAGAAGAAGCGAGGCGACCTCAGTCTGGCCTGAGCGCCGTCTCACCTTGACTCCTCTCGGGGTAAATCCAACACTCACCGGTGTTGGCGATTATCCGCTCCACAAATCAAAGTACCAAAGCAAATATATATTCCATGCCGCATAGGGCTCAGCAGTCGTCGGGTAGGTAATCCAATGTACAGGTCCACTCGGTCCTCGCCTAGAACTCCTCGGATGAAAGCACCACGTGTGGTCTGCCCAACCTGGTTAAGACTCTAGATCAGTGGTTCCCAACCTTTTTCCCCCCAGGGACCCCCAAACATCTCTGATGAAATTCGCGGACCCCCTCCTAATAAGATACCATAAAATACTTTTTTTTTTTCATTTTAATAACAAACTGCTTATACACAGGCATATGCATCACAATTAGACCCACTATGCTTCTTTGACTTGTGCCTTCAATCAACAAATCTCATCTTGCACCATATGCATTTCAAAATGTTTGGCCAATATTCAAATGCTGTATTCATCCTCTCAAATCAGGCCCTAATGGTGAACGGTTTGCATTTATGGAACAAATCAATGCAACAAATTAAACTAAATATGAGACAGGAAATTCCAATCAGTAGTAGAGAGAATCTGTCCTAGCTGGGTTTAATACCTTTTTTTTGTCATTTTAATAACAAACTGCTTATACACAGGCATATGCATCACAATTAGACCCACTATGCTTCTTTAACTTGTGCCTTCAATCAACAAATCTCATCTTGCACCATATGCATTTCAAAATGTTTGGCCAATATTCAAATCCTGTATTCATCCTCTCAAATCAGTCCCTAATGGTGAACGGTTTGCATTTATGGAACAAATCAATGCAACAAATTAAACTAAATATGAGACAGGAAATTCCAATCAGTAGCAGAGAGAATCTGTCCTAGCTGGGTTTAATACCTTTTTTTTGTCATTTTAATAACAAACTGCTTATACACAGGCATATGCATCATAATTAGACCCACTATGCTTCTTTGACTTGTGCCTTCAATCAACAAATCTAATCTTGCACCATATGTATTTCAAAATTTTGGCCAATATTCAAATCCTCTATTCATCCTCTCAAATCAGGCCCTAATGGTGAACGGTTTGCATTTATGTTGAATGAAGTAAGAATCCACTGCAGTAAAAATATCCTGGTAGTAGGGTTGACTGACATGAGAATGTCCTGCTTCAGATCCTCATTTTCAATATATTGCACATAAACGATGAGCACAGCCTCGTCTGCGACAGTTGTAGTTTCATCAAGTTGTATGGCAAATGGACCCTTTCTAAGCTTTTCTGACAGCTGCTGCTCGCAATCACTTGACATCTTATCAATTCCGTCTTTCACTACATTGTTCGAGAGTGGTACTGATTTTAGTTTATCCGCCACCTGTGGGCCGCACAGTTTCTAAACCATTTTGATGCAGGCTGGTTTGATGAGCTGCTCGCCAATATTGTGCGGTTTCTTTGCTTTTGCAATTAAAAGCGAACACTCAAAGGAGGCTTCGGTAGCCTTCTGTAAATCACTGCCACCCCTGCTCCACGCTACTCTAACATCAACAGGCTTGTTCGCCTTGAGAGACTGTTCTTTCCTCCGAAAAAAGTCTGGATCCTTCCCAGCGGTTTCTGGGTGCTTAGACGCCTGATGTCTCTTCAGCTTGCTGGGCTTCAGGCTCGAGTTTGCCAACTTTTCTCCACAAATCACACACTCAGGTCGTTTGTCTGGTCCCTCAGTGAAGCCCATGGTGATGTAATTTTCGCGATTGCTGTAGGTCCTAACTTTTTTTGCAGATGAGCTGCCGTCATCTCCTTTTCGTTTGTCACACATTTTCGCCTCTGGCGGCTGACTGCAGACGAGCCGAGAAAGTTAACTAGCGTGCTAGGCTAGCTACAGAAAGTGATACAGTCAACTGATTCGCGTTTTAGCGGCTACCCGGTAGCCTACTGTTAACGTTCAAAAATCATGTCTAGATGTTTATTTATTTATCTTTATTTTTTATTGTAGTGGAGAGACTATTCATGCTTCTGATGATAAAAAAAAAAAAAAAAAAAAACTCAAATCATCTGTGGTCTGGCGGACCCCCTGCGCCCCCTGGCGGACCCCAGGGGGTCCGCGGACCCCAGGTTGGGAATCACTGCTCTAGATAACACGAGGAAGCGACGGGGATGCTGCTCACTTTAGAACTCTAACCGCACGATGCACCATACATAATAGACTATTATTACTTAATAGAAATACGGTGCCAAACTCTGACAATTCAGCTATCAATTCGCACGAGGTCTCAATGCTATTCTAAGGCCAAACAGGCCATACTACACCGCACGCGGTATCGTGGGGTGAGGCTTCACGTTCTGTTACTTAGTTAGGTAGAAGGGTAAAGGACTAAGGGATAAGAGGACTTCTACATTTACTTACGCCCTATTTATATGCACGGTGAACAAATAGTGCCACTCTAGCCGTATTCCTGCGCAGAGCCGGGGCTAGTAGGGACATGTTTCGTCGGTACCATTGAACTTGGCTCCAAGGGGCTTGTCTCCTGGCGCCAGGTCCTTGTCCAATAAGAGAATGAACTATTATGGGCTGTAGTAGACTAAAGGGATATTCCGTGTATATGTACAAGGAATATACAAGGGATATCAAACGATATACAAATACTATTCAATATATATCCATAAATAAATATATATATTCGGTTTAATCTGATCCTTCACAACAGGTAGCCTAAGTATTCTTAAAGGGGTAGGGTCTATAATAATTACATGGTGAAATGACATACCATCTACAAAGTCCCCTGGGAAAACGTTGCATTGCATGATTAATCCATGTCATTATTTACAAATATTTGCATGTTCTAGATATTGATTTCCACAGTACCTCAACGGAAAAGAGACTATGGATAATTAGAGGAAGCAGGAGAGGCCTAGCAGGTCATTTACCAGAAGACACTGCATTAAGGGTATGGATCCAAAAGGCTTCCCTTCAGAGTCATTTGTTAATGATGTCGCCTCCCCTTGTGGGTGGCTGGACTTTTTCTATACCTACAGTAGCATAATTAAGAATTTTATTGTGTTTGGCTGTTTTGTGTTCTCCAAGTCTCACTTTGTGTGCTCGCTTCGTCTGACCCAGGGCCAGGTAAACTAGACCACAAGGGCATTTCAGCATATAAATGACACATGGGTGGAGTTACTGTACAATTTATAAATGATGTTATCTTGTATCTGGTACCATTAAGTGGATGATACAATAACTTGGCTTTGTAGGAGTTGGAACAATGCCTGCAGTGACCACAGCAATAGAAACCAGCAGGTGGGCCTGACAACTAAATGCTAGATGCTGCAGTGGGGGGGGCACAACGCTATGTATAACACAATCTGTTGATGCGTGGTCTTCTAAATGATTCCAGAGGGAGATTAGAGTTCATCAGTGATGGCTTACTTTTAAGGACATGTTAGTGTTTGAGAATGATGTTCTTCACCTGGCAAGCAGAGGGGGTTATATTCAGTTGAGAATCAAATACATACTAAAAACATTTGCATACAGTCACGCCCGCCATCTCCTTTTAAGGCGAATGAGGCATCTGATCGCTGACTGATCCATTCAACAGGAAGCGTTTTGCAACTGATCTCAAAATGACACACACACAAACACAGTGATGGGCAAGCTACTTGTAAAATGTAGTAAGCTACACTATACTCTCGATTAAATATAGCTCAACTACAATGGTAGCTATCCCCAGAGAAATGTAGCAAGCTACTGTAGCATCATGAATATTCTGCTATTTATTCAGAAGTGCTGACTTAACCTGTTACTTCCCCTGTGTTCACAAAGATGTGATAAACAGTGTTCCTCTTTGATATCTCGCCCGGACTAATGATGCGAGGTGCTCTTCTTCCTCCGGCTTCGATATGGACCATTAACGTGACATTGAATCATCTTTCTTACTGCCTTGAGTGTCCCATAGTGGGACCAGTTTGCGGTCGCCAGCAGGGGGCGGTGGTGGCAGGCGGAGCAAAGGAGAAAGGAGCAGCGAGTGAGAAGCTAGTTACCTGGAGGGCGGAACAGGAGGAAGTCCTCTTCGACAGTGAACTCGAACGTGAGCGGACGTGTGCTCTCGAAGAGCCCCGTTGAAGAGCAACGGGAGATAACAAGTACTTTGCTATAACACGGGTTATCCTAGAAGTACAAGCGATAGAGAAGTGTGTGAATAAGTGAAACGGGTTATCCTAGAAGTACAAGCGATAGAGAAGTGTGTGAATAAGCGAAACGGAAAGAAGAACCAACTTCAGTAAATAACGTGTTATCCTAGAAGTTGAAGCGGTATATTAGCTTGCTGCTAACGGCTATAGTGACTCTGAGTACACCACAAGGCCAGCGTCGCTGAAGACAGGTGGTGCCTATAGCACGTTGCGTTAGCTGTATAGGCGACAGCAGGAGGGTCCACCAAGACCCACAGTTTAGCTGTGTTTAAGGTAGCAAACAGTTTAGAGCGCGCCAGCTCAGTCAGCAGCCCCGCAGTGGACGTCTCGTCGACGCAGCCGAGGACACCTCTTCTTCCAGCAGAGGTCGCCACAACACAGCACGCTCCTCCAGTTCAGCCACTGCCCCTGCTGCCTACCCCCGCCCGCTGGCTGTTCTCGCGGGATCGCCCGACGGCCATCTTGTCACCCGGACGAGGGGTGGTGAGAGTGGACCCGCCATCTCGGTTAAGTACAGCGGTACTTCATGTGCCAAAACAATATTAATTTGAAGCGAACGCTAGCAACCAGCGTCTAGGGGTACCCCAACCATTATAAGCCGGCTTTAGCTTAGGTCTTTTATTTGGTAACGTGGGCCCACATGTGATTTATTTTTGTATGGTAATAATATTGTGATGTTCTTGAATTCCCATTGAACTCCTTAATATGTGCCTGGGTCTTCCCCTACTCAAAGCGGGGCTCTTGAATTAATGTACTGAGCACTAGGTGCCTATTTTGGGAATAGCGTCCCCTGTATTGTGAGTGAGAGCAACCGGTGCCTATTGTGATTATACTGCATATGAACCACATGAAGTTATAATCTGTAATTGCTACTTGACCCGGCCTTATATAAAGGAGACGTAGATGGGAGCACGGTGTGTGTGTCTATTACTGAGCCTTGTTCTAACCTTTGTTGACCGGGTAAATATATGACTATCAGCATTACTATTTAACCCTTCCCACCCTATTCGTATCACATGGTTAAAGGTCTCTACAGGTTGTCAAGGAAGGGTACTGCTTTGGGGGAGCGCAATATCTTTAGTCAACTAACAGTCACCAGGTGTGGGAGGGCTAACGGAGGTACTGGGGGAAGTGAGAGTGTGTGGGGAGCTACTGCTGACCGCCCTGGAAGGCAAGGAGGACCAGAGTACCACCCCCCAGGTTAGTAAATCCTGGGCCCCATCCGCTCCTGCTGCCCGCCCTCCAGTTCGACGTTCCGGGCCCAAAGACGGGGGTTCAGATAGATTAGAATCTACTGCATCCCGCTACCAGGTGGCCGTGTACAACCACTCCCATAAAGCAGGGATAATCCACCCTGCTACATTTGGTGTCACGAACAGGATCAACATCCTACTCCACTTCCTTGACGTCGACCAGTAGAGAGACCATGATGACAGACGAACAGACTCGCGCCGCGCAGGACATTGCGGCGAAGTTCGAGGAGCTGCAGGAAAAGTGTCGGACTCAGGCGGCACTACTAAAGCAGCAAGCGGAAGCAGTGAAGGAGTTGACCGAGCAGGCACTCCAGGAGAAGCGCTACACTCAGGCGGCTCTACGGGAGCAACGAGACGGCCAGGACGCCGCCACCGAAGTAAAGAAAGAGGAGGCTGAAACCATGGAGGAATTGACCGCACAGGTGAAGGCCCTGGCGGACAAAGCCCACCGACAAGCAGGCCTCCTGGACCGACAGGCGCTGGCCCTGGAAAGGACCCAAGCCGCCCTCGACAGGGACGGCCGCGAATCCCGCCCGGCCCCCTCGCAGACCGTGTATGTCCAACGGGACCGAAAATGCAGTGAGTTTGGGGGGAGAAAAGAGAGAGGGGAGTCGCCGGTGGAGGACTGGATCCGGGAAATGAAAGCACATTTCCGGATCAGCAGAGTGCCCGGCGACGAACAGGCGGAGTTCGTACAGCAGCACTTAAAAGGCGAGGCTAAGCGGACGGTGCGCTTCGTCATGGAAGGAACCGCCCCAGAGCCAGACGCCCTGTTCTACTTGCTGCAGGAGATGTACGAAGACAAAACCCCGGTCAGTGTCCGCCTGGGAGAGTTCCTCGACCGCCGGCAATCAGACGGGGAGACGTGCGAGAGTTCGCGTACGACCTACAGCAGCGGATGCGGACAGGTCACAGATCCTGCCACCCGGCTGCAGGAGCAGTTCGTGCTGGGCCTGAGGGATGAGATGCTGAGACGGGAGATGAGGAAGTACGTGAGGGAGGACGGGGGATGGACGTTCCTCGACTTGATGATGGTGGTGATAGACTGGTCCGAGGAGGAGAAGGTCCTGCCCCCCACGAAGGGTCCCGCCCGGGGCCTGATCCACGCCGCCACCGCGGAGGGACGCGAAACCCCTCCTAGCGCAGACACACTCCAAAAGTCGATCCGACAGCTGTTCGCAGGCCTAGATCGGTTGGGCGCGCGCCAAGAACAGCTCTTCCAGGCATTGCAACAGGAGCGAGACGCGCCCCCGAGAGGCGTCGCCGGACACCGACACAGGGGAGACGTGTCCGCGGCCCCGCGTGGAAAGCCCCGCCGAGACGAGGACGGGCGGTTGATATGCTACACCTGCCAACAGCCGGGCCATATCGCTAGAGATTGCCCCTGCCCCGCCGGTGGACCACGCCCCGCCCTTTCCCCCGCTCCCGAAGCGCCGGGCCCGTCGGGATACCGACCTGGACCGCGAAGGGCGATCGACGCCGTCGCGACAGGAGCCGCCGACCCAGTCGCTGAGGGCCCGGAGGCTCAGAATGTACACGGGGAATGCTTCACCCTGGATGTACAAATAGACGGTGTGGACACCCGCTGCCTATTCGACACTGGAGCCGAGGTTACGACCATGTCGGAAAGCCACTTCAAGCGGCACTTCCCAAAAAAGAAGCTGACCTCCGCCAACTGGATCACCCTCACGGCCGCCAACGGTTTGGAGATCCCCGTGGTGGGGTGCCTGTACGCGGAGGTGAAGTGCCTAGAAATGACGTTCTCCGGGAAGTGCATATTCATCGTGAGAGATGACCCCCTCCGAGGACCCGCGAGAGACGCCGTCCAGGGACTTCTGTGGATGAACGTACTCGGCGGAGTGGACGGCCTCTTCAAAGGGATCAAGGGGATGCGTCTCGCCAGTAGTCGTCGCCGGAAGTGTCGCACTGCGCCGAGTTGTCGCTGCCATGAGGCAGGAAGAACGGTAGTGCACGGCCCCCGGGAAAAATGGGCTATGTGAAGGTGGCCGGCCGAGACCCGGTGGTTGTCCCCCCGCACAGCGAGTTGATCGTCTCAGGCCGCTGCGAGACGTCGCTGGGGATGCGGCGTCCCGTGATGCTCGAGAGCACTCCGAGTGCCAACCTGCCACCCGGCCTACTAGTAGCGAACGTGGTGGCGTACGCCCTGAATGGAAGAGTCCCCATGCGTCTAATGAACCCGACCGACGCCGAGATCGTGGACTCAGGTCTCCGCAAGGTGTACGGACAGTGGGAGCGGTTCCGTCTACACCAACAAGTGTTGTTCAGACGCGTCAGCGACCCCCGCGACGGGGAAGAGGTCCTACAGCTGGTGGTACCTACGGTCCTGCGGCGGCGGATCTATGAGACCCAGCACGAAGACAGGGGACACTTCGGTGGGAGGGGGACCATAGACCTGATGCTGCGGAGCTACTACTGGGTCGGGATGGCCGAGGAGGTGAAGAGCTGGGTGCAGCAGTGCAAGCGGTGTGCACTGGCCCGGGACGTATTCCCGAAGGCACAGGCCCAGATGACCTGCACCAATGTAACAGCACCCATGGAAGTCCTAGCCATGGACTTCACCCTACTGGAGATGTCGGTGGGCGGCTACGAGAACGTACTAGTATTGTCCGATATGTTCACTCGGTTCACTATCGCCATCCCGACCAAGGACCAGACCGCAAAGACCACCGCCGTTGCGATCATCAAACACTGGTTTGTGTATTACGGCTGCCCCGCCCGGCTCCATGCAGACCAAGGGCGGAATTTCGAGTCCAGTGTGATCAAGAAGCTCTGTAGGCTCTACGGGATCTCGAAGAGCCGTACTACGCCGTACCACCCCCAGGGGAATGGGCAGTGTGAACGGTTCAACCGAACCATGCACGACATGTTGCGTAGCTTGCCCGCAGACAAGAAGAGAGACTGGAAGGAACACTTGCCAGAGTTGGTACTCACGTACAATTGCCACGTGCACTCCTCCACGGGATACTCCCCCTTCTGCCTGCTCTTTGGGAGGGACGCAAGGCGGGAGACCGAGTCCTGATACGCGACCACCGACCCAAGGGTCGCAACAAGATACAGGACAAGTGGGAGCCCACGCCCTACATGGTGGTTAAGCAGAGCCACGAAGGGACGTCAGTGTTCACGGTTCGGCCCGAAGGAGGGGGCCCCGAAAGGACCGTGCATCGAGACCAGCTCAAGATCTGCTCCTTCCCGGCCGCCGATCCGGAAGAGCGGACGAGGGCTCCCCGGAGGACCCCGATGGGATCGCGGAGCTGATCCGAATCAGACGTGGGGGGTGCCTTCGTTTACCCTCAAGAACCGCATCCTAGGGCGTGTAACCCACCCAGGGCCCCTCGGGTCGTCGCTGAAGCAGCGCCGGACGAGGGAGGAGAGGTGGAGTCGGTCCCCTCAGGAGAGGACGGCGAGGACGGCGAAGACGGCGGAGACAGGGGCGAGGAGGGCGCCGCTGGCGGCCCATCAGAGGCCTCGGAGGGCGAAGCCGTGGCCCATGACCTGCCGGCAGGGACGGACGAGTCTGACGCGGAGTCAGACGCGAGGGGGGTCGAGCGAACCCGGCCTCAGAGGAGCACCAGAGGTCGGCTACCCGCTCGGTATCGCCAGGACTATGTGCTGAAAAGTGTATTTGTTGAACAGTGTGTGCAATTTATGAGACAATGTGTGAAACTGTTGGTCTAAGGACTGTTTTCATGTATTAAACTGGTGTTTCATTGAGGTAACTTGCAGAGGACTTGGCAAGTTTAAAGTGGGGGGAAATGTAGCATCCTGAATATTCTGCTATTTATTCAGAAGTGCTGACTTTCGCCTGTTCGAATCCAGCTCACAGCTCCGGGGTTGTCACCAGCTTGGCTGGACGTTCACACTAATACAATTGGCAGTATTAGAGGGTGGGAGAAGCTGGCGGGGTGGGTCCGGGTCGTTGTAAACAGCGACTCCTACAGTTCGGTCGGGGCGCCTGCTAAGCGCGGATAGGATCTAAGTGGGATAGTGTGATCCTTCCACACGCTACGCCCTCTCAGTGAGAGTCCGCGCTGCCAGGTGAAAAGAAGCGGTTGATTGGCTAGACGTGTGTCGGAGTGATAGCCTCCACTCTCCCAGACCGACTGTGGGGGGTAAGTGCGCAGCGACCAGGAAGGGGATTGGGAATTGGCATAACGACTAACATTGCAATGGGAGAAAATCGAGGAAAAAGGAGGAAAAAGATAAAAAAATAAAAATAAAAAAAACAAGTGCTGACTTAACCTGTTACTTCCCCTGTGTGCACAAAGACGTGATAAACAGTGTTCCTCTTTTATATCTCACCCGGACTAATGATGTGAGGTGCTCTTCTTCCTCCGGCTTCGATATGGACCATTAACCCTTAGAAGTCTAACCTAAATAGCTCCTCCTCCTGAGAATTTCCCCCTTTTTTTTGTTACATAATATAAAATTACAGATTCATACCTTCAAAATAAGCCATCAATTGTCAAATTTGAGACGATAGTTTTCAATCAATGTCCTATCAAACATTCTGGTAAAATCCTAACACCTTTTCAATATAGGACTTGAAGTAGAATCAAGTTCATTCAGCTATCTGATGAGAGAACTACACTCCCAGAATTCAATGTGATCATTGTCACTAGAACCATTTCACACCTGAGCAAAGGCCCAGTCATTCCTTTGTTATTCCAGTGAATGGACCCAGCAGGAGGCCTAGCCTGTGTGTGTGTGTGTTTCTGTGTGTGTGTGTGTCTGTGTCTGTATCTACAGTACTGTACCATATCAAAAAAAAATAAGCAAACTAGACTAGATGTAAATGTAATGTGTAAATGTGTAAATGTAAATGTGTGTGTGTCTGTCTGTCTGTGTATGTGTGTGTGTGTATGTGTGTGTGTGTGTCTGTGAAACATGTCTTGTACTCATTTACCTCACTAAATACAGCAATGTGTAACTGTAGATTTCAAGAGAGAGAGAGAGAGAGAGAGAGAGAGAGAGAGAGAGAGAGAGAGAGAGAGAGAGAGAGAGCGACATTTATAATAATTATATTATTAATTAGTTTTTTTACACACACACACTAATAACATGATCATAACCAGAGAAAACAAGACCAAAGACAACTGGAATAGAATATCACACAATTTTATTTAAAACACATAGAGAATAATAATCAACAAGAAACATCAACTGTATCAATTGTATTGTACAATGAACAACCCTATATATCACTTTTGGATTACAATAGTAATACAAGGTGCCTCATATGATATTTGGCAGAGAGCGCGACCACAATGAATTTAGGCAAAATCTCAAAAAAATTTTAATTATGCACATGTATAAAAAAAATAGGTGTCTCCTCATGGTTGTATCTGCCTGTTCTGTATCACACTAAGTGATATGTGAAAAAGCAGTTCCTGTCTGGAATGAGACAGAGGGCCACACCACATTCACCGCACTTCCAGGGGGTCTTCATCTTACAATGTACGCAAAACAGGCGGCCAGCCGTGGCCTTCTGGGATTTATCTGCCTGTTGCGTGATCGCAACAGGTGAATGGTTCCTTGGTAGGCGGTCCACTGGTGCTGTGGGTAGATTGTCCACTGGCACCTGTACAACTGTGATACCACACAGCTCAGCTACCAGCTCCTGCTGGAAGACCAGGTGGGTCATCGGCTGCACCTGCTTCTCTCTGCAGAGCTCCATGTGAAGAAGGTAGGAGTTAGTGGCGGCAATGTCCAGATAATGATAGAGCAAAGTCCTGTACCATCGCATGGTCTTGTGGTGTGCAGAGTAGTACTGGATGAGTTGGTCAGACAAATCAACGCCTCCCATGTACTTGTTGTACTCCAGGACAGGTGTTGGGCATGCAATGTGCTCAATGGAGAGAGAGAGAGGGAGAGAGAGAGAGAGAGAGAGAGAGAGAGAGAGAGAGAGAGAGAGAGAGAGAGAGAGAGAGAGAGAGAGAGAGAGAGAGAGAGAGAGAGAGAGAGAGAGAGAGAGAGAGAGAAAGAAAGAAAGAAAGAAAGAAAGAAAGAAAGAAAGAAAGAAAGAAAGAAAGAAAGAAAGAAAGAAAGAAAGAAAGAAAGAAAGAAAGAAAGAAAGAAAGAAAGAAAGAAAGAAAGAAAGAGAGATAGTTTTTAAGAGTCAATAGAATAGAATGATCTTTATTGTCATTGTTACAAGGTCCAGAAGATGCTACAGTCCCCATAATGTCCTCTCTTATTGCAGCAGCAGTAAGTTCTCACCATCTGGATTGTAAAGAAATCCCACCAGTGCTATAAAGAATGTGTTGCTGTCATCATCGCATAAGAGGGAATTACACTAGGGCTTCATAGTCTTCGTGTAAAGTGTCTCTGTGACGGAACTCTACTGGACCAAGGCTTTCTACTCAAACATCTGGATCAGAACCTTCTTCTTGTGGAACCAGACAGCAGACTTTTTCTTTTTTGCTTGCACGCAAACAGTGCTGTCCAGGTTCTGATTTCATACAATACACACACCCACTAGGCAATTCAACACTGGCCCCTGTAAATATCCTAACCCAACCCCCTCCAATGTACAGTCATTTACCTAGTATGGTTTTGTCAATAGTCCAATGTACAATTTTGTTTGTTTGTACAGTGTCTCCCTTTCTTGACTCCTTCTGTATCACAAACAGTACTGTATTTGCAAATCTGGTATGTCATAAATGTATAGATGTAGCAGTACTGACTATCTGTCATGTATCTCATATATGTCCTGATGAATTGAAAATGGGGGAACCTGATGTAAACAAGACGAAAGTCTTTCTCTGGTCTGCATCCCCTTAACAATTGTGTGTATTGAACTGTACTGTATTGTACCCATTCTGCAATCTGTTAATAAAGTTTTCAATCAATCAATCAATCAATCAAAGCGCACCGTTCTACTCTAGAGAGAGCTGTCATCACCGTGATGCGCGCTTGAACGAACTGCGAGATAACTGATCATAACTCGTACACACACGCACTCTGTCTGCCATACAGTAGTTTATGTTGTTTTAGCGCGACGTGGGTATATACACGGGCGAGGATGAAAAGCATAATAAGACTACTTTTAAATGTCGGGTCCCGTGTATTCTCGAGAGAGAATGATAATAATAATAATAACCGTGATGCGCGCTTGAATGAACTGCAGGACCAGATTATAATAATCAACGACAGACAGTGGGAAACACAACCCCCCCTCTCGCGCTGAAGAATATGCATATTAGATCACTCAGTGATTAACACCTTGGTGTGTGCGCGCGTCCATGGATGTGACGCGAGATGTAGTTTTTATCGCAAATGGAGATTATTACAAGCATACCATCTAGCAAGAATTAAATGTATTTACAAGTCGTATTAGGTTTAGCAAGTTGGGGGACTTATACCTTACATGTCAAAGCACTAGAAATGGCAATTTTTCTATTTTTATCGATTTCTGAAAAGATGTCCTTTTTGAGTATTTAAGAGGGATTCGAATTTCTTTTGTTGTCCGCCGACGGGTTCAAAGCTCCAGCGTGACTTCTAAGGGTTAACGTGACATTGAATCATCTTTCTTCCTGCCTTGAGTGTCCCATAGTGGGACCAGTTTGCGGTCGCCAGCAGGGGGCGGTGGTGGCAGGCGGAGCGAAGGAGAAAGGAGCAGCAAGTGAGAAGCTAGTTACCTGGAGGGCGGAACAGGAGGAAGTCCTCTTCGACAGTGAATTCGAACGTGTGCTCTCGAAGAGCCCCGTTGAAGAGCAACGGGAGATAACAAGTACTTTGCTATAACACGGGTTATCCTAGAAATACAAGCAATAGAGAAGTGTGTGAATAAGTGAAACGGGTTATCCTAGAAGTACAAACGATAGAGAAGTGTGTGAATAAGCGAAACGGAAAGAAGAACCAACTTCAGTAAATAACGTGTTATCCTAGAAGTTGAAGCGGTATATTAGCTGCTGCTAACGGCTATAGTGACTCTGAGTACACCACAAGGTGAGCGTCGCTGAAGACAGGTGGTGCCTATAGCACGTTGCGTTAGCTGTATAGGCAACAGCAGGAGGGTCCACCAAGACCCACAGTTTAGCTGTGTTTAAGGTAGCAAACAGTTTAGAGCACGCCAGCTCAGTCAGCAGCCCCGCAGTGGACGTCTCGTCGACGCAGCCGAGGACACCTCTTCTTCCAGCAGAGGTCGCCACAACACAGCACGCTCCTCCAGTTCAGCCACTGCCCCTGCTGCCTACCCCCGCCCGCTGGCTGTTCTCGCGGGATCGCCCGACGGCCATCTTGTCACCCGGACGAGGGGTGGTGAGAGTGGACCCGCCATCTCGGTTAAGTACAGCGGTACTTCGTGTGCCAAAACAATATTAATTTGAAGCGAACGCTAGCAACTAGCGTCTAGGGGTACCCCAACCATTATAAGCCGGCTTTAGCTTAGGTCTTTTATTTGGTAACGTGGGCCCACATGTGATTTATTTTTGTATGGTAATAATATTGTGATGTTCTTGAATTCCCATTGAACTCCTTAATATGTGCCTGGGTCTTCCCCTACTCAAAGCGGGGCTATTGAATTAATGTACTGAGCTCTAGGTGCCTATTTTGGGAATAGCGTCCCCTGTATTGTGAGTGAGAGCACCCGGTGCCTACTGTGATTATACTGCATATGAACCACATGAAGTTATAATCTGTAATTGCTACTTGACCCGGCCTTATATAAAGGAGACGTAGATGGGAGCACGGTGTTTACGTTTTTTTTTGTTTATAAGGTGTGTGTGTCTATTACTGAGCCTTGTTCTAACCTTTGTTGACCGGGTAAATATATGACTATCAGCATTACTATTTAACCCTTCCCACCCTATTCGTATCACATGGTTAAAGGTCTCTACAGGTTGTCAAGTTAGGGTACTGCTTTGGGGGAGCGCAATATCTTTAGTCAACTAACAGTCACCAGGTGTGGGAGGGCTAACGGAGGTACTGGGGGAAGTGAGAGTGTGTGGGGAGATAATGCTGACCGCCCTGGAAGGCGAGGAGGACCAGAGTACCACCCCCCAGGTTAGTAAATCCTGGGCCCCATCCGCTCCTGCTGCCCGCCCTCCAGTTCGACGTTCCGGGCCCAAAGACGGGGGTTCAGATAGATTAGAATCTACTGCATCCCGCTACCAGGTGGCCGTGTACAACCACTCCCATAAAGCAGGGATAATCCACCCTGCTTCACTACACTACAAGAACATGGCAAAAATAGCTAGCTACATCGGCACTACTTTTTTTTATTTGTTTTACTTCATGATCAAGTTTCCACCAAACAAAATAGGCAGGCAAAAAAATGCTCAGTTTGATTGTTTATTATAAAACTGAAACAAGCCCTCTGTCTGGCTTTTTGTTGTTATTGACATCTTCATCCATGCCATCAGCCCTGGAAACATCGAATCCCTCTGCCATTTTGCGCGGACTGGTTCATGTGGTCTGTGTTTTGATTTTCACTTCCTGGTTTGCGGAGCCTTGGAGTGGCATGCCCTGCCCTATCCTGCCTCTGATTGGCCTACCCGTAATGTTTTGTCCTAACCTTACCCAATCGTGAGTTGTCATACTCATATCTGACTAAACCAACCAACCAACCAATCATAGTGGGTTTTCTCCGGGGATATTTTTTTTTTTTTTACTTTATTCAGCAGTCCAGTTCTTCGGACAGTAGCGTGTAGCGTTTGCTCACGCTACGTCACTACTTGGGTCTAAAAATAGCTCCACTACAGAGAACGCTACTTGGTTCAAAAGTAGCGACACTACCATCATGCTACTGAGAATTGTAGTTAAGCTATGTAGCGTTGCTACTTGTAGCTAGCTTCTGCCCAACACTGCAAACACAGTAACACACACACACGTCTCACGACTCGCGACTCAGTGCATGTGTGTGTGTTCCTGTGGGTCGCTCATCGCATGTGTGTGTTAATCTGATGACAATTAAATACTTATACTTGTACGTTTTTCAGGGGTGCATTGGTGATTTCAAAGATGGTTGCACTGTATTTTAATGACGCCACGCGTATGCGCAATCCCGGGTGCGTGCGCATGCTCCCGTGCATAAATGTTCCCTCGCGTGTGCACAGACTTTTTCCCCCCACAGAAATACGCAATTTTAGAGTAATTAGAGACGAATACTGAAGAACTAGATTAGAGGTTCTCAAAGTGAGGTCCAGGTCCATGAGAGGGCAGTCCCCATAGAAAATTCAAAGTTAACAGGACCAAATCATCAGTTTCTTATTTATTTATTTAACCTTTATTTAGCCAGATAAAACATTGATCTGGTCCAAGAGGCCCCAACAGGAGTACAAATATACATATATATATATATATATATATATATATATATATATATATATATATATATATATATATATATATATATATATATATATATATATATATATATATATATACATACACACATATATGCCAATAACAAAATAAAAACACAGTTAAGAATCATACACATAAGCAAATAAACAAACAAACATATGCACAGCCTATGTACAAAATAAATAAACAGTTAATCTCTAGTCTTTACAGTTTTCTTCGATTGCATAAACACTCAAATGAAAAGTATTACTCAATTATCAAAACCTTACACTCAAGGAGCAAAACAGATTTGCACCCCTATAAGCACAATGTCAGCCTCACACTTTTTGCAAAACAATACACAGTGATTTACAAAACACTAAACACACTTGCATTACATTAGACACAGAATGTCAAATTACCACACATATGAGCCAATTGGTTAAATGAGATGCACAAATACACCATTGCTTAACTGTAGATACACCAATCAGGTTTAAGCACTATAAAAATGCAGCAGGTGAGTTCACCTGTCTTCAACCAAAATGGAAGGAGAGTGAAATGCTGTACACAGAGAACGTGAAAATATACAATACATTCACCAAACACTACACAAGACAACCAATGATGCAGACTGATGAAAATATAAATTTGCTCTCCATATACCCAAATCAGTCAACATGGAGAATCACAACAAAAAATTATCTTGCCAGATCCAGCTAGGCAAAGAGATAATGTCTAGTATTTTCTGTACTTATATTTTTTCTGTTCTTGTTTTACTGTAATTTTAACCTGTACTGGATACAGTATTTTATGTTTGTCTGATATTTGCTGAGCTTACAGTGTTATGCACACTGTAGTAGCATGAAAACTGGGACATGTTTTGTTGTGATTCTCCATGTTGAAATGTTGACTGATTTGGTTATATGGAGAGAACATTTATATTTTCATCAGTCTGCATCATTGATTTGGGTATATGGAGAGAAAATGTTTTTTTTTCATCAGTCTACATCATTGATTTGGGTATATGGAGATAAATAAATTATATTTTCATCAGTCTACAGCATTGGTCTTGTGTAGTGTTTGGTGAATTTATTGTATATTTGCACATTCTCTGTGTACTTCACTTACAGTACTCTAATCACTGAGAAGTAGAATTGCTAAATGTGTTTCAGGTTAAGCACAGCAGTGTGTAACTGGTTCAAACAGAATTAAGTCATATGAAACGTGTGTTTCATATGGTAACAAAATGTAGTTTTTATAACGTGTATAGTTTTGACAAGAGTGTTTAATTTAGCAAAGGATCTGAGGTGTTCTGATACTTGTGTGTGTGGTTGTGCTAATTGTGTGAAGTGTTTTGAAACACAGGCCCTGTTTTCATAATCGTGCTTAAGCAATCGAAAAAAAACTGTATTGTGTGTTTCATTATATACATATGTTTCAGTCTTCTCATTAAAAGAAAATTAGATTTTTGGGTATTTTCCTGCCTTTGGTCCGCTTTGCATTCACATCTCAAATTAACCGCAGCAGGGTTCACTTGCAAGAGTGAATGAGCTTTCACACCACCCTAAACCAACCAGACTATCCGAGGAAATGAACCAGGGTTCGATTATAGTTTATTACAGTATCATGAGCATGTCTGGACATGGGTATGGATGGCTCCAGGTGCTGCTGCGTTAAAGTGCACATCTTCAATACCTATCTGTACTATTTAAAAGCACAGTGCAGGAAACACTCAAAAGTTATCGCACCTCAGAGATGGCAGTGGACATGTATGACAGGACAAAGGCCATATGTAATGGCCTTGGGATTGAGGAACATACTACCAGCCTGAGCCAAAGGAGGAAGCAGAAAAGGATGGACGAGTATGTAGTTGAGTCATCTTGTGGCACAAGCTCAGACCTCAGACCATCCAGCCGTCACTGCTAGCGGAGAAGCTCTCTGCGATGCAGCTGGAGCACGGCTTGGTGGCCTGGATCAAGGACTATCTCACTGAGAGGCCACAGTACGTCAGACTAAAGGACAGTCAGTCTGACGTACAGGTGAGCAACACCGGCGCCCCCCAAGGAACTGTGCTGTCACCCTTCCTCTTCACCCTCTACACCTCATACTTCTGCCGCAACTCAAGCGGGTGCCACCTGCAGAAGTTCTCAGACGACTCCTCCATCGTAAGCTACATCACCGACGATGATGAGGAGGAGTACAGAGCCCTGGTGGAGAGCTTCGTGGGGTGGAGCGACAGCAACCACCTCCAACTCAACACCAGTAAGACCAAGGAGCTGGTGGTGGACTTCCGGAGGGGCAAGAAGAGGCCCCCCCCGATTCCCATCTCCATCCGAGGGGTGGATGTGGAGATGGTGGACTCATACAAGTTCCTTGGGGTACACCTGAACAATAAACTGGACTGGTTGGACAACACAGAGGCCCTCTACAGGAAGGGACAGAGCAGGCTGTTCTTCCTGAGGAGACTCAGGTCCTTCAATGTGTGCAACAAACTGCTGCAGTCTT